>NC_065593.1:49900125-50150125 GCF_024542745.1 Macaca thibetana thibetana
AGGAGGCATCGCTGGCTTTCTCACCGCATCCCCCAGGTCAGCTTGCTGCCCCATTGCAGTCATCTACGGTTACACTTCTCTCTGGGCCTTAGTTTTCCCATTTGTACAATGGGGAGGTGGGACTTAGTAATCTAAAAGCCAGCCTGATTCTAACCTCTCTTCCATGCCTATCTCATCCTGCTCCCAACTCACCTTCTGGATGTGCCTGCCCTGCTGGGCCCCCTGAATGTCAATAAGTGCCACCTTGGGTGAGAAATCTCTGGGCCTTTGGGATGCCCTGGGTTGGCAGTGGAGGGGAGGTGGGTGAACAAAAGGAAGACTAAGGAGCTGGAGTGAGACAGAAAACCCTCTCCTCCCTGCTTCCATCTCTACTGCTTGCCCCGTTTGTTCCAGCAGGGAAAGCAGGGGCAGAGGCGTGCCCCAGGACAGAATGGGCCCCTGGCTTTCCTGGTGAAAGGGAGCTTTAGGGAACTCAAGATCCCCTGCTCCTTAGGAACTCCCCAGGGGACCCCCAGACCCTCCTCAGAGACCCTGGCCTCCCAGTACCCTCTGTGGCCCCCGATTAGCACTATCTTTGGAGGGAGCAGCTAGACCAGAGCTGAGGGTGGGTGGTATGCAGTTGGTAGGAAGTGGGTGGTGAGTTGACAGTGGGCAGACAAATGGGTGGATGGTGAGTGGGTGGGGAGGAGGGTGAATGGTGGATGGGGCTGAATGAATAGTGGGTGGGTAATAAGTAGGTGGTGGGTGAATGGCAGGTGATGGCATTATTTGGGTAGAAGGGTGGTTGAAGGTCCTGTGAATTAAGGGTCTGGGGTAAAGGTGGTGACAGGAGTCTCAAGCTAAGAAACCATATTGTCTCTAACTATAGAGACAATCTCTGTATTTACACTCAAGTGCTGGGATAGGTCCTGGAACCCAGTAGCCCCACCCCCAGGACCATCTTGGATTTCCCTAAGTGATCTCAGGGCCATGGGCACTTTCCTGTGTGCATGCTCTAGTCCCAGCAGGGTTCCCAGGCTTGGCCCCACTGACTGCCCCTATAAGAGACTCCCAACTTCGAATACACACCCCTACTTCTGTGGTTCACATCCACTGCTCCGGCCTCTTCTTCCAGTTGCAAGGTAGAATTGGGCCTCTGGACCTCCTGGCAGCCCAGGATCTCTATGACCCCTAGGACCTTAGGTCTACTCTGGCCATGAGGGCCCCAGGACCACCCTGGATGCCCAGGAACTTAGGGGCTGCCAGGAACCCTGTGGACACTGGGACTTTCAGGGTTGCCCAGCCCAGATAAACTCCTAAGAATCCATGGAGTTCAAGGACCAGTGAAGCCTCTGGGCCAGGGTTTACTCAAGGACAACCAGGCCAGCCAGGTCTATAGGTGAGAAGAAGCCACCTACCCTGCCAACCCACTCCTCTGTCCCAAGCCCTCCTGAAACCTTGACACCCCCCTTTTAACTTCTCTCAGGTGACTGCTCACTTATCACTGAGCTTTTTAGCCACCCTTTCTCTAGATGTCCGATTGCCACAACTAGAGTATGAGTTAAGAGACACTGACGGCCGGGCGCGGTGCCTCACACCTGTAATCCCAGCACTTTGGGAGGCTGAGGCGGGAGGATCATGAGGTCAGGAGATCGAGACCATCCTGGCGAACATGGTAAAACCCCATCTCTACTAAAAATACAAAAAATTAGCTGGGCATGGTGGCACATGCCTGTAGTCGCAGCTATTTGGGAGGCTGAGACATGAGAATAGCTTGAACTTGGGAGCAGAGGTTGCAGTTCATGCCACCACTGCACTCCAGCCTGGGCGACAGAGTGAAACTCCGTCTCAAAAAAAAAAAAAAAAAAAAAAAAAAAGATTTAACAACTGCGTCTTTCTTTCTTCCCCTTCCCTTTGTTTCTTCAGTCTCTTCCTTCCTTCTTTTTTTTTTTTTTTTTTTTTTTTTTTGAGACAGAGTCTCGCTCTGCCGCCCAGGCTGGAGTGCAGTGGCGTGATCTTGGCTCACTGCAAGCTCCGCCTCCCGGGTTCACGCCATTCTCCTGCCTCAGCCTCCCGAGTAGCTGGGACTACAGGCGCCCGCCACCTCGCCTGGCTAGTTTTTTTTTTTTGTATTTTTTAGTAGAGACGGGGTTTCACTGTGTCAGCCAGGATGGTCTCGATCTCCTGACCTCGTGATCCGCCCGTCTCGGCCTCCCAAAGTGCTGGGATTACAGGCTTGAGCCACCGCGCCCGGCCTTCCTTCTCTTTCTTTAGCACCCCATCCCCCATCCTTCCCTACATGTTTTCCTACAACAAATGCTGCCTACTTGGTTGACACTGTGTCCTACACAACCCTGTGTGGTCAGAAACTGAAGCTTAATAGATGCTCAGTAATGCCTATTGGCTCACTGAGCCTGTACCTCACTCCCCTAGGATCTCCCCCTGGGGGGTTCTCCAGGGGCTGGAGAGCTCATCTTATCCAGTATTCTACCCTCCTTCCAAATATAGGGTAGAAGAGAGAGCAAGGCTTGCATAGTGGGAGAGGCTTGCAGGGGCCTCCTGGAGCCTCTAGTCCATCTGAAAAGGTGATCTATGCTCAGGCGGGTCTCCCTGAGAGAACAGAAGAGGCCTGTGTCCCTTTCTTCATGGCTGCCCTTTCCTCTTTCTCTTTTACCTCCTTGTGATGGTTAGTACTGAGTGTCAACTTGATTGGATTGAAAGATGCAAAGTATTGATCCTGGGTATGTCCGTGAGAGTGTTGCCAAAGGAGATTAACATTTGAGTCAGTGGGCTGGGAAAGGCAGACCCACCCTTAATCTGGGTGGACACAATCTAATCAACTGCCAGTGCGGCTAGGATAAAAGCAGGCAGAAGAATGTGAAAATACTAGACTGGCTTAGCCTCCCAGCCTACATCTTTCTCCCATGCTGGATGCTTCCTGCCCTCAAACATCGGACTCCAAGTTCTTCAGCTTTGGGACTCGAACTGACTTCCTTTCTCCTCAGCTTGCAGATGGACTATTGTGGGACCTTGTGATCATGTGAGTTTAATATTCCTTAATAAACTCATATATATAAAATATATGATATATATATCTGATATTATATATGATTGATATATGATATATGATATATATAACATATATATAATATATACCATTAAGGATTAATTCTCTTGGCTTTGAGGAAGCAGTGTGTACAGTAGAACATCCAGTAGATCAGGAATTGTGATCTTACACGTCAATTTTTTTTTTTTTTGAGACGGAGTCTCACTCTATCACCCAGGCTGGAGTGCGATCTTGGCTCCCTGCAAGCTCTGCCTCCTGGCTGGGTTCATGCCATTCTCCTGCCTCGGCCTCCCGAGTAGCTGGGATTACAGGTGCCCACCACCATGCCCGGCTAATTTCTTGTATTTTTAGTAGAGACGGGGTTTCACCCTGTTAGCCAGGATGGTCTTGATCTCCTGACCTCGTGATCCACCTTCCTCGGCCTCCCAAAGTGCTGGGATTACAGGCGTGAGCCACTGCATTCGGCCACTCTGCCTCCAGGTTCACGCCATTCTACTGTCCTGTCTCAGCCTCTTGAGAAGCTGGGATTACAGGCGTCTGCCACCATGCCCGGCTAATTTTTTGTATTTTTAGTAGAGATGGGGTTTCACCGTGTTAGCCAGGATGGTCTCGATCTCCTGACCTCAAGTGATCCACTTGCCTGGGCCTCCTAAAGTGCGGGGATTACAGGCATGAGCCACCGCGCCTGGCCTAACTTTCATTATTACATAAGGTTTGCCTACTCAATCAGACAAGATGATCCCTAGGGCAAGCCCATTAACTCAGGGGTTCCCTCAGGGCAGAACTGTGTCTTTCCCCCGAGAACTGAGCTTGCTTTTTTCCTATCTATTCTGTCTCTCTTTTTTTTTTTTTTTTTTTTGAGACGGAGTCTTGCTCTGTTGCCCAGGCTGCAGTGCAGTGGTGCTCTCTCTGCTCACTGCAACCTCTGCTGCTCAGGTTCAAGCAATTTTCGTGCCTCAGCCTCCTGAGTAGCTGAGATTATAGGCACCTGCCACCATGCTTGACTAATTTTTGTATTTTTAGTAGAGATGGGATTTCACCATATTGGCCAGGCTGGTCTCGAACCCCTAACCTCAAATGATTCGCCCGCCTTGGCCTCCCAAAGTGCTGGGATTACAGGCGTGAGCCACCTCACCCGGCCTCTTCCTATCTATTCTCTAAGACGCCCAGCCTGAACGCTGCAGAGGTTGGAAATTGTACAAACAAGGAAGCCAGTGAGACCTTCTAAGTAACAAGCTGGCTAGGGTGGGAGGTAGAGGAGGCTGGAAGGGAGTAGTCATTTTCTTCATCCATTCATCAGGAGGAGTGTCTTCCCAGTCCTTAGGGTACCCAGGAGGCAGGGGCAGACAATGATGCTGTGGGAGAGGAGGTTTCATTTTCTGGTAGAGCCCTGGGCTGAGAAAGATGTCAGGGAAGGAGGGCCAGATTTCTGCCTTGGAGAGGGTCCTAGTCAGAGCTCCCAAAGTGCTGGGATTACAGGCGTGAGCCACTGCGCCCGGCTGCTCTTTTTAGAAACAATTTTATATTTTATTTTTAAGAGACCAGGTCTCTTTCTGTTCTCCAGGCTGGGATGCAGCGGCACTCATAGTTCACTGCAGCCTTGAACCCTTGGGCTCAAGGGATCCTCCTGCTTCATCAGCCTCCTGAATAGCTAGGACTATAGGCACATGCTACCACAGCTGGCTAATTTTTTTTTTTTTGAGACGGAGTCTCGCTCTGTCGCCCGGGCTGGAGTGCAGTGGCGCGATCTCGGCTCACTGCAAGCTCCACCTCCCGGGTTCACGCCATTCTCCTGCCTCAGCCTCCCGAGTAGCTGGGACTACAGGCGCCCACAACCGCGCCCGGCTAATTTTCTGTATTTTTAGTAGAGACGGGGTTTCACCGTGGTCTCAATCTCCTGACCTTGTGATCCGCCCGCCTCGGCCTCCCAAAGTGCTGGGATTACAGGCGTAAGCCACCGCGCCCGGCTAATTTTTTTTTTTTTTTTTGAGACAGGGTTTCACTCTGTTGCCTAGGCTGGAGTGCAGTAAGCTATCTTGGCTCACTGCAACCTTGACTTCCTGGGCTCAACTGATTCTGCTACCTCAGCCTCCCGAGTAGCTAGGACCATAGGTGCATGCCACCACGCCTGACTAGATTTTGTATTTGTTTTGCAGAGACAATGTTTTGCCATGTTGCCCAGGCTGGTCTTGAACTCCTGTGCTCAAGCGATCCACCTGCCTTGGCCTCCCGAAGTGCTGCGATTACAGATGTGAGCCACCGTGCCTGGCCCCATGCTCTTTATATAGCCTCTCCCAGACACCACACTTGCAGGCTGAAGGCGGACACTAAATCCAGTCTTCCGAGAGCCTCTAGTTCAGTGGGGGAGACACAGGTCTTGCCACCAGGGACTCTCAGCCATGTGGAGAAGTTACAGTTCCCAGCAGAAGAGGGGTAGGAGGGAGCAAACACTTGGTGCTTACTACGTGCCAGGCACTTTGGATAGGTCTCTCTCTCTCTTTCTTGCTGCAAAGTCCCATTTTCCAGATAAGGCCTAAAGCTCAGAGAGCTAAAGCAACTTGTTTTAGGTTTCCTAGTGAGCCCAGTGAGCCTAGTGAGCACAGCTGGGGTCAGAATCCAGGTCATCCTGACGCTCGCACTGTGCTGATTCTTGTAGCACGGAGGGCCATTGGCTCAAGGATCATCTTTCTCTTTTAATTTTTTTATGGTAAAAAGATACACATATATTTAGAATTAGCCAGCTGGATTCAGTTTAGATGATCCCAATTTTGTTGGCAACATCCAAAGCATCGTAATCAGGAGCCAGTCCAACATATGCCTTCTCTCCATCAGGCTGAATCAGGGTGTTGACCTGGGCCACATCAGTGTCATAGAGCTTCTTCATAGCCTGTTTGATCTGCTGCTTGTTGGTTTTAACATCCACAATGAACACAAGTGTGTGGTTGTCTTCTATCTTCATGGTGGACTCAGCGGTCAGCAGAAACTTGGTGATGGCATAGTAGTCAAGCTTGTTTCTCCTGGGGGAGTCTTCCGAGGATATTTGGGCTGCCTCTGGAGTTGCAGTGTCTTGGGCCACTGCAAGGTGGGTGACCTGCGGATCTTTTTTTTGTGTGGCTGTGGACACCTTTCAACACTACCTTCTTGAGTTCGGCTTTAGAAGGGGCAGGAGCTTCTTTCTTCGCCTTCAGTGCCATCTTGTGAAAAAGGATCATCTCTAATGAAGGCTTTCAGCCTGTATGCCCTGAATGTAGAACTGACCACCTGTGGCTCTGGATCCCCATTGTGCCCCATATGAACATCTCCCAGGGCACCTGCACACTTCTCAGATTTATTTTATTTACATACTATCTTCCCTCATTAGGCAGTGAGCTCCTTGAGGACAGGGGGTGATCTTGGTCATCTCTGCCTCCCTGGTATGTAGCATAAAGCCTGTGCATATTAGGTATTCAGTAAATGTGTGTTGCATGAATGGTGGGAGGTGCTTGGAAGGCCTCTTCCTGTGCATCTTCCTGCCTCCTTGGAATTAACCCAATGATGAGGGGTAGAGGGACACCAGAGGATGGACTGAGGGGCTGGGGTTGAGGTGTGGGAATGTCTTGTCTGGCAGCCTTTCCAGATTCCCACACTTACCTGCACTCACGCTTCATCCCAGGCATGCTGCATGACATTGTCCAGCCTCTCCTGCACTCCTGCCTCTATGTCCCGGCACCTTTTCTCCTCTTGGGTTTGCTGACCAGGGGACATGTCTGGCATTGGGAGCAGAACTATTCTTTTCCATTCCATTTTATTCTCACAAGAGCTTCATGAGGTAGGATGGGTGGAGATGCTCTGCCTCCATGTTACAGCTAAGATGAGTCAAACTCCAACTTCACACAAGTTGGTGGTAGAACAGGGTCCAGTGATGATGGGGTGGGGGCAGTTTTCTTTCCTTTTCTTCTTTTCTCTTTTCTTTCTTTCTTTTTTTTTCTTTTTTGAAATGGAGTCTTGCTCTGTCGACCAGGCTGGAGTGCAGTGGCGCAATCTCAGCTCACTGCAACTTCCGCCTTCCAGGTTCAAGCGATTCTCGTGCCTCAGCCTCCCCAGTAGCTGGGACTACAGGCGCGTGCCACCACGCCCGGCTAATTTTTTGTGTCTTTAGTAGAGATGAGGTTTCACCATGTTAGCTACGATGGTCTTGATCTCCTTACCTCGTGATGCGCCTGCCTTGGCCTCCCAAAGTGCTAGAATTACAAGCGTGAGCCACCGTGCCTGGCCTGGGGGCAGTTTTCTGAATCAGGCACAGGCTGGGCTTCCCCAGGAACTTGAGGAAGCTGGTTCTGTTTGCCCTTCTCCAAGGCATATGGGGCAAAAGGGTCCCCACTTCATCTCTGAGATGGAATGGAGAGAACCCCAGAATCTTGGCCCCATCACTTTCCAGCCCTTCTGCAGTCTTGATGGTTGCCAGTAGGTGCCGTCAGTTTGCAACTTTTTGGTCTGTCCTGCAGGTCCGGCTGCCAGTCCCAATCTCCCTGCAATCATCTCTCAGTCTGCACTTGCAGGAAGTAGGAGATAGCCCAACCCCCATAAGGCTGAAAGACTCCTGTCCTGGGGAAGCAGGAAGGGGGTCTCTGAACTGCATTTCAGCTTGGTTGACCTGCAGCTTTCCAGGCCAAGACAAAAACAAACCAACCAACCACGGTGGGTTACTGATTATTCCTGGACAGGTACCCTTATCCTGAAACCAGCTCCAGTACAGCAGAAACCTTTGTAGGGGAGGATGGGTGGGAATTAGGGGGGTCCTGAAAGGGAACCTAGGAGATGGATCTTTGCTCCAAATGCTACTGCAGGGCTCTTCTCAATTTGGGCAGGATTGGGCAAGGTTGGGGGAATAGGGGCATCAATAGGACTTCACAGAGGGTCAAGCCAGGCCCAACACTAGCCCAAGTAGCAACACTGGGTGAATTAAAAAAGCATCCCTTCCTTAAAATTCTTTTTTTTTTTTTTTTTGAGACAGAGTCTTGCTCTGTCACCTGGCCTGGAGTGCAGTGGTGCGATCTCAGCTCACTATAACCTCCTCCTCCTGGGGTTCAAGCGATTCTCCTGCCTCAGTCTCCCAAGTAGCTGGGATTACAGGCATGCGCCAGCATGCCTAGCTAATTTTTGTATTTTTAGTAGAGATGAGGTTTCACCATGTTGGCCAGACTGGTCTCGAACTCCTGACCTCAGATGATCTGCCCACCTTGGCTTCCCAAAGGGCTAGGATTATAGGCATGAGCCACCACGCCCGACCTTCTTTTACCTTCCTTCCTTCCTTCCTTCCCTCCCTCCCTCCCTCCCTCCCTCCCTTTCTTTCTTTCTTGACAGAGTTTCCTTCTTTCACCTAGGCTGGTGTGCAGTGGCATAATTCTAGCTCACTGCAGCCTCCAACTCCTCGGCTCAAGTGATTCTCCTGCCTCAGGCTCCCGAGTACCAGGGACCACAGGCGAACGCCACCACACCCGGCTAATTTTACAATTTTTTTTATAGAGACAAGGTCTCACTACATTGCCCAGACTGGTCTTGAACTCCTGGGCTCAAGTGATCCTCCAGCCTCAGCCTCCAAAATGCAGGGATTACAGGTGTGAGCCACTGCTGCAGGCCCCTCAAAAATCCTTCACTGCCATCTGGGAAATAATCACAACAGCTCTACAAATACATAATGACTACAAGGAATGGGGCCCCACTGGAGTTGTTCAACGCAAAACTTGCACACTGCAAATGGCAATCTCCCAGGCCTGCCTCCCTCCACGAGTGGGTCTGAGTGGGCCTGAGAGGCGAACATTCAGGAAGGAGGAAGAGGCTCGGTGGCACCTCCCTCCCCAGGAGTTCCGCTGATTCCATCCTGGGGAAGCAGAGTGGACCAGGGCCCAGATGAGCCCTGGGGAGATTGCGGGGGTGGGAGAGGTTGCAAGGGGCAAGTGGGAAGAAGCCTGTTAACGTTTTAGGGCCACCAAGCCTTTCTGTGCCCCAAGCTAAGTGCCTGTACGCTTTACCGCACCTCACAAGGCTTGGTCTCCAGCGGTTGAGGCTGAAAGCACCGGGGTGGGGTGGAAAGGGTTCTGTCCAGGGAGACCAGATCCGCAGAGCCGAGTTCGGGCTAGGAGGTCCCTTTCTCGGTGGGAGACTGAGGCCGCCTTGGCGGGGCGGGACAAGACTCCTCCGAGGTCGGGAGAGGGGACCCCGCAGCAGCCCCTTGGCTTCCCTTCTCCCTTGCCTCCCCTCCGGGGCTCCGGTTCAGAGGCGCTCTGGGCGCCTGCCACGGCTTCCAAACTGCGCCGCTTCCTTCTTCGGCAGAAAAGGACTTTCAGATGTAGCGGCGGCAGCGGCGGCGGCGACTCAGGACAGCGCCCCCTCCCCCTAACGGCCGCCTCTCCCTCTCCCCCTCGCCCGCCCCGGCTCCCCCACCTCTGGGAAGGCGCTGGGGGTGTGGCCAGGGACCGGTATAAAGTCCGGGGGAGCCGGTCCCGGGCAGCCGCTCAGCCCTCTGCCCCCTCGCCGCCCGCCGCCTGCCTGGGCCGGGCCGAGGATGCGGCGCAGCGCCTCGGCGGCCAGGCTTGCTCCCCTCTGGTCCGCCTGCTAACTTCCCCCGCTCCGTCCGCGTTCGCCTGCCGGGCCGCCCCGTCTCCCCGCGCCCTCCAGGTCGGGTCCTCCAGGCGCGCCGGGCGCTGCCGCCGTGTGCCCTCCGCCGCCCGCCCGCGCGCCCGCGCTCCCCGCCTGCGCCCCGCGCCCTGCGCCAGCGCCCAGTCCTCGCGCGGTCATGCTGCCCCTCTGCCTCGTGGCCGCCCTGCTGCTGGCCGCCGGGCCCGGGCCGAGCCTGGGCGACGAAGCCATCCACTGCCCGCCCTGCTCCGAGGAGAAGCTGGCGCGCTGCCGCCCCCCCGTGGGCTGCGAGGAGCTGGTGCGAGAGCCCGGCTGCGGCTGTTGCGCCACTTGTGCCCTGGGCTTGGGGATGCCCTGCGGGGTGTACACCCCCCGCTGCGGCTCGGGCCTGCGCTGCTACCCGCCCCGGGGGGTGGAGAAGCCCCTGCACACACTGATGCACGGGCAAGGCGTGTGCATGGAGCTGGCGGAGATCGAGGCCATCCAGGAAAGCCTGCAGCCCTCTGGTAAGGTACCCCTGGCCTCCCAGTTCCCTCCTGAGTGCACTCCCTTCCCAGCGGCTTCTTCCCCATTCCAGCCACCCTGGAAGGCCCTTAAAAATCCCCCGTGAGTTGAAGAGAAGGCAGGTACGTGGCAGGGCCCGACTGGCATGGGACAGGCTCACCAAGGAAACTGCTACCGAGTCCCTAGCAGCCTGTTGCCATCACCAAGGGAGACTGTCCCATCGCTCCATCTGAAACCTCCAAGGGCTGTCTATTTGATAAGGGGGTCCCAGTGGGAGGCCTGGCTGCTGGTGCAAGAGTGGCAGATTAAGGTCCAGTTAAGTCAGCTGTCCAGGGCCAGAGAACTGGAGGATGGTGGTGGGGTGTGTGTTGGGGAGGATGGGGGAGGGGGGAAAGCTTTCTGTTCCTGATCCAGGCCGAGGGTGAAATCCCAGTGGTCTGGGGAGCTAGAGCCTGAACTTTTTTTTTTTTACATGGTCCAGTGGTGGAGTGGGACATACAAATTAGAGGGACTTTGGCGGTGAGGAGCATTAGACTTGCCCTTCCCCAAAGCCCGGAACCAGGTCACCTTGTTGTTTGAGAGGCAGTGGGAAGACAGGGGTCCCTCTGCCAGTCCTGGGCACCTCTGCCTGCCCTGGTATACAGGCCCCCTGTTCTTCTCTCCAGGCAGGTATGATTTGAGGTGGCAGAAAAGTCTTGGCTCCCAGCCCAGAGCTGCTGAAACCTCATGTGTGTGGGTTAGGGAATAGAGAAGTGGATGGGGGGCCAGGGGAGAAAAACAGAGAGAGACAGAGAGAGAGAGAGAGAGAGAGACAGAGAGAGAGAGAGAGAGAGAGAGAGAGAGAGAGAGAGAGAGAGAGAGAGAGAGAGACTCTGAGAAGGCCCTTGCCCTAACCTCATTGTTACACTTTCTTTTTTTGTTTCTCAGTGAACCTTTCTCAGTTTCTTCTTAGACTCTCAGTGTCTTTTCCTTCTTTCTCTTGCTCTTTTGTTCTTCCTGATTTGTCTCTCAGCCTCTAGTTTCACTAGTCATGCTCTCCAGTTCTGTTTTCCTCAGTGTCTTCTGCTCATCATGCCTTTCTTTCTCCACTTTATTCCGTGTTTCTGTTTCAGTTGCTTTGCTTCTCTTCCTCTCTTTCTGTTGCTGTTTCTCTGTGTCTCTGTCACTGTTTCTGTCTTTCTCCGTTACTTTGGGAATCTCTCTGTCTGCCTTTCTGTATCTAGGCCTCTGTTTCTCATTCCATCTCTGGCTCTGTTTTGCTCTCCTGTGCCTCTGTCTGTCTCTGTCTCTTTTCCTGGTGCTTGAAGCTTCCATTGTTGCAGTCCGGATACTGGGACTCCAGCCCCAAGCTTCCTGTCCTGGGTCCCAAACCCTCTACTTCCTCAATCCTCTGCAGCTTGTCGGCCGAGGAGAGCAGGATGCAGGGAAAACAGGAAGGAGGTGGACTCCAGGGGTCTGGGCCTCGGGCCTCTCTGCCCTTCCTGCCCTTGGGTAGGGAGAGATGGGTCAGCAGAAAACATTCTCGGAGAAATGCCAGCCTGGCACCCGGCATATCTGAGAAGGGGGGTCCTGGGGGAGAAAGTCGCTAATCTTGGGGCAGAGATGCCGGAGGCAGTGGTAGAGGAGGGGTACTGAGACTGGGAGCAAGGCTGAGCCCTTGGGTTCTCAGGGTACAACAGGGTCACGTTCCCTTTGAATCTCCATCCTCCACCAGCCAGAGGGTATCTGACACCAGATAAGGATGGCTGCTAGCCTCCTCCTCTCTCAGCACTTTGAATGCAAGACAGAAGAGCCCTCAAAGGGCTGCATAGGAATACCTCATCCTCTGGTTGGGTTGGAATACTCCATCCTGTAGTGGAGGAAAATAAGATCCTCTAGGGGTTTGGGGAGGGCATGGCATGAAAAGTCCTTGGTTGTCCTCTGGATGTAATGCAAACTGGCCTCCAGGAGTCTCCAGGAGTGTCTAGGGTCTGAGTGTGGAGGTTCATGCTTGTAATCCCAGTACTTTGGGAAAATTACTTGAGGCCAGGAGTTCGAGACCATCCTGAGCAATATAGCCAGACCCCCATCTCTACAAAAAAAAAAAAAAAAAAAAAAAAAATTGCCAACTGCAGTGGCTCATGCCTGTAGTCCCAGCTACTTGGGAGTCTGAGATGGGAAGCTCAAGGTTACAATGAGCTATGATCACATGATTGCATTCCAGCCTGGGCGACTCTATTTCTCTATTTCGTTAAAAAAAAAAAAAAAAAAGGGGTAGACTGGGCGCAGTGGCTCACGCCTGTAATCTCAGTACTTTGGGAGGCTGAGGAGGGTGAATCACCTGAGGTCAGGAATTTGAGGCCTGGTCAACATGGTAAAACCCTGTCTCAACTAAAAATACAAAAATTTGCTGGGCATGGTGGTGCCCGCCTGTGGTCCCAGCTACTCGGGAGGCTGAGGCAGGAGAATCACTTGAACCTGGGAGGTGGAAGTTGCAATGAACCAAGATTGCGCCACTGTGCTTTCACCTGGGTGACAGAGCGAGACTCCGTCTAAAAAACAAACAAACAAACAAACAAACAAACAAACAGTGTCTTGGAATGGGGCGGCTTTAAGTCCCCTTTGGATGACACAGCCAAGGTCTGTAATGCCCCTCCTCCTTTCCTCCTTGCCTTGTCTTCCAGCCATGCAATGGATGCAGGTATCTGGAGAGACAGGGAAAGCCTGGAGGTACCTACTGAACAAGCTATGCCCGTGCCCTCCCACACCTCCTAGTCATCATAGAAGTAATTCCTTGCTGTGACCTGGGCTACATGGCACCATGTAAATGGCACTCTCTAGAGTTCTGCTGCAGCCCTGCAGGGTCTGTGGGTGAGATAAGCTGACCAAGCCCCTACCCACCCATCTTTTTAGCCTTACACAGTCAGTAGGCCACTGTCTGCTTTAGGTCCCAAGGATTGGGCCCACTGGCCTGCGAATAGCTTGATCGAGGCTACCCGTCTATTCTTTCTGCCTTTTCTTTTTGAGGCTGAGTGTCAGCAGGTGGCTGGGGGAGGGTGGCCACTTGGCATGCCTCCTTCTTTGGCTGCTATGGTCCAGCTGCCTCTTGTTTGCCCCAGGCGCAGATCTCCCCTTTCCATCTCCAGCCACCCCCACCCGCCCCCCTGTCTCAGCTTTCCATGAGCTGGCCAGGTTGTGGCTTAACACCACTGAGGCCATCAGAGATGAGGCGGGGTATGTGCATCAAAAGTCCACAACTCTCCATCTTGGTACTGATCCTCGACTCATGGAATCTGGGGGAGTGGACAGCGGAAAGATCAGCGTTTGGACGGGGAGTTCCTAAGCTGGACTCTCAGTCCCTTTGGGACAGGGTTAGGGAACAGGCAGGCTGGGTTAATTTTTAGTCAATGCAGCAAATACTGACTGCCCCCCTACTTCAGTACTGGGAATCCAGTTATGTCATGGGAACAAGGTCATTCCCAGAAATTCTGTGCCTTTTGGGGAGGGGGAGGGAGGAGCATGGCCGCTTCCCGTTTTTAATTTAGTGCTGGCAAAGCCAGCAGTATTGGTGCCTCGGGTACCAGGAGTCTTTCCACTTAAAGACAGAGTGCTGCAGAGCTAAGTCTCTCCTCCTCCCCTTCCACCAAGTCTACTTCAGTTTCCTAATTTGCAAAGTGGGGAGGGCAACAGGACCTGCCTCACAGCGTTGGGGTGTCTGGCATGGGGTAAGAGCTCAAGAATTGAAGTGACGATGAAGATGGTGATGAAGAAGAAGCCGATGCTAGGACTTAGGGAAACAGTAGGACAAGGGAGCAAATTTGGGGCAACATTCAGAGGCGTTGAGAGCGGTGGGGTGGACTTTGGTGCATTTTGCTGCTGTCACCATGGGAAGAACAGGCCAAGTTGTTTTATCTGACTTTTTATTCTGAGGCTGGCAGCATGACACAGCTGTTGGGGGGATACCCCTTGAGCCAGACCTCAGAGAAAGGGCCTGGTACCCAGCACCAGTGGTCTTGGCTTCTCCAGCCAGAGTCTAGGGGAAGAGGGAAAAGACCTTTCTAGCAGGACAGGTGGGTGACCCTCTGGATCGCAGCTGAAATTTCTGGTCGGGATGGATGGGCCCACTCAGTACATAGCCTAGGTGTCTCTCAGGGGCCGGGGGTGGTGTTGGGGAGAAATCGTGAGGGTAAAATCAGGCAACAGGAAAGAGGAAATCCTCTGACTTTTGCCACAAACTTTGCAGCTGGTGGTGCCACAGCTGTGTGGCCTCTTCCCTCTGACACCTCCCTTCCTCTCTGACACCTTCCCTTCCTCTGCTGCTGGAGCAAAGACCGAGGTTTCCCCTATAGCCAGATGTCAGCTGGCTTAGCTCCAAGCTGGGGGCTATAGGAGGACCAAGCCTGCTTGGAAGTCCCATCTCCCAAATAAGCTTTTTGGAGGTCAGACTTTTCAGGGGAATAGGTCTGACTCCACTCCTGCTCAGAGGGGAACCCACAGGCACTGAAATTTCTCCAGAGGGCACTACCAGGATGAGTGGCACCAGGTGGCTGGAAAATAGCAAGTATTTAGCCAGTTTTGGAGATGAGAAGGTTAACTCAGCAATCAAGAGACTCAATGCTGTAACCCTTACCCCCACAAAAACCTAGTGCTTAGGGGTGGATCCTGGGGTGGCTCTTCAGTCTGCCAGTTAAGCAGGGTTGGGCAAGGAAAAGTTACAGATTACATGGAAAGTCAACAAACCACGGTGCAGAGAAGCTGTTGAAGTCAGCATGCCCTGCCCTGGCTCTGTGTCTCTGACCAGGGCAGGGTCAGAGTGCCCAAGTGCATGTGGGTAAGGCACATGTGGATGAGTATGTGTCTGGACACGTGATTGTTTGTATACATTTGCGATTCTTGAGCCCCAGCCTGTCTGTGTGTGAGTAGGCAAATACAGATTTACCCTGTGTCCCCATGAGACTAGGGAGGGAGCTACTCTCCCTATCTGGTGGGTTCTACTCTGTGTAGATAAGAACTGGGGATAAGTAGGATGGCTAATGGGGACTCTAACAAGGGAGAAGCCAGGCAGGCTGCTGGCTCAGCTTTTCCCAGGTAACCCCTGATGTGACATGGGGCCACACTAACCCAAGAGCATGAGCCATGCCTCTGGGCTCACCCTGTGCTCCATGCAGCCCTAGGCTTCAATGAGCATACCTAATCCTCCTTGATGGTAAACATCCCAAATATCCATTAACAATCCTCTGAGGGTTAGTTGTTTGTGAACTTTGACTCATACAAACTCAGCATTGTGGCTCACACCTGTAATCCTAGCACTTTGGGAAGTCTAGGTAGGAGGATCACTTGAGGCCAGGAGTTTGAGACCAGCCTGGGGCAACATAGTGAGACCCTGTCTCTTAAAAAAAGAGAGCGAGAAGAAGAAACTCAACATGGAAAGCATAGTTGTGGTCATGCTTCTATTCCATATCTCTTGAGATTTTTGAGGCTGCTGCTACCCTAATGCTCCACACCTCCAGGATGGGAGCTCGCTCCTGAAAACTCTTCCCCGCTCCTTGAACTCCTGAAAACCCTTCCTTACTCCTTGAACCAAAGAATATTCTGCCCATTTACTGAGAGGAATGAATCACTGTACAAAATAGTGCTTGCTTTTTTAAAAAATTGAGACAGGGTCTCACTTGTTGCACAGGCTGAAGTGCAGTGGCTTGATCACTGCTCACTGCAGCCTCGACCTCCTGGGCTCAGGTGATCCTCCCACCTCAGCCTCCCAGGTAGGTGGGATTACACGTGTGTATCACCACACCAGGCTAATTTTTTGTGGAGATAGGGTTTCATTATGTTTCCTAGGCTGGTCTTGAACTCCTGGGCTCAGCGATCCACCTATCTCGGCCTTCCAAAGTGTTGGGATTACAGGCATGAGCCACCCCGGCTGGCCCCTAGTACTTTCTTTTATGGTCATTACAAGAAAGCAAACTCAGGAAAAACAAAGGCTTTCCAGGTTGGAAGGGTGCCCCCTGGTGTTAGTGTCCTGGGCTGTGGCAAACAAGTCTACGTGATCTCCTCCAGTCGTACCTAAGTAACATGGTGGGGCCTTTGTTCATATCTCAGCTCAGCCTCTGTCCTTCTGACATTTGGTTCTGATTCTTTAGTTCTCGAATTTTTTGTTTGTTTGTTTGTTTTTGTTTTAAGAGACAGGGTCTCGCTGTGTTACCCAGGCTGGAGTGCAGTGGCGCAATCATAGCTCACTGTAGCCTTGATGTACTGGGGTCAAGCAATCCTCCCACTTCAGTCTTCTAAGTAGTTAGGACCACAGGCATGTGCTACCACGTCTGGCTATTTTTTTTTTTTTTTTTTTTTTGGTAGAGACAGGGTCTTGCTATGTTGCCCACGTTAGTCTTGAACTCCTGGCCTCAAGTGATCCTCCCACCTTGGCCTCTCAAAGCACTGGGATTACAGGTGTGAGCACCCAGCCTGGTTCTAATTCTTTGAGGTCTTCCATTTCCTCTTTCTCTCCACTCCCCAGCTCCAGCTTACACCCCTGAAACACTGTGACTCCATCCTCAAGCCTTATGGCTTTGTGCAAGGTGGAGGCATGGAGGGAGGTGATCACTGGGCCAGCTTAGGTTTCTTTGGCTGGAGGAATTCCTTGGGAGGGTCTCCAAGGAATGGCCTAGATCCCAGATCTTTCTCTGGTTCCTAACCGAGGGCTCAGGATCCATCTTCTTATGGGCTCCTTGGCACAATCCTCATCTTCTGAAGTTTATGCTTCTTCTTTTGCTGCCTACCTTGGCCGGGGGGTCTTGCTATAGTGTCTTCTCTTTGGTTGACTCTTAGGAACTTGATGTAGGACTGGAGTCCCCTCTGGACTGTCCTTGGGATTTTAAATGTGCAAAAGGATGGATTATATCTGTCTCCTCTGTTTATTTCTTTCCTTTTATTCCTCTTTCTAAGCCAGCCCTCCACCGTGACAAAAATCTTCTTCCATCCTTAGTGAATTTTATTAATAACCTTTGGTGTGGAAGGTTATTGACAAAGACTTTCTGGTTAGATTCCTCCTTGCCTTGTTTGCTTTTATCCACATATTTCTCCCTACACCCCCCAAACTAGGAGAATGAAAAGAGAACCAACCCCCAAACTTTGGCTAGGCAGAAAAATACCATTTGACCCAGAGGCAGCTCTGGGATCGCTGCCACGCATGGAGGAACCTGCTAACTCCTCAGGAAAAAAAAATCCTGACGCAAACCAGATGTAACCTCCTGTCCGGCTGCCAACATCTGGAATGCTGGCAGGGGCTTTGCACTCAGGCCGGCAGAGAGCTGCCAAGCCTGAGCATTTCAGAGGTGGCTCTGATCTGTAGAGAGGTCTTTCAGCCTCTTTCTCCAGCTCGCCCTGTAATCTGGTTTTGACTGCCTGGAGGGAGGAGCAGTGGTTACAGTTCTGGGACTCGAGCATGGGGTTTTTCTTTTTTTAAAAAATGTATTTTGTTTTATTTTTAAAGAGACGGGGTCTTGCTCTGTCACCCAGGCTGGAGTGCAGTGGTGTGATCATAGCTCACTGTTAACCTGGAATTCCTGGGTTCAAGTGATGCTCCCGCCTCAGCCTCCTGAGTAGCTAGGACTACAGGCACATGCCACCATACCCAGTTAATTAAAAAATTTTTTGTAAAGATGGGGCCTTGCCATGTTGCCTAGGCTGGTCGCAAACTCCTGGCCTTAAGTAATCTTCCCTTCTCAGCCTCCCAAAGTGTTGGGATTACAGGCATGAGCCACAATGCCCTGTTTAGATGAAGTTTTTCTTGAGCTCAGATAGAGCCTTCAGGAGATCCCACAGAGGGGTTGAAGGTCCAGCCTCATCACTCCTGTCTCCAGATCCCAGGTGCCCTGGTTCTGGGCAACCCCTATGGACTTTGGATGGAGTCTGAAGTCTAAGAAGGGAAACTTCCAGGTGGGGGACTGAAGGAATGTGTGAGGCTGTTCTTGTGGTCCTGGGACCACACAGGTTGTATTACACACACACACATACACACAAACACACACACACTCACTCTTCCTCATGCAGGCGGATACACTAACTCCCACTCTCTCCCACCCAGCCAATGGGGAAAGCCTTTTGGGCTAGAGTTCTCATTGCTCATGGAAACTCTGATTCTGGTCATTTGGAAGAGGGTGAGCAGAGCCCACAGCCCTGGGGATCCCCTGGCTGGCTCAGCCAGCCACTGAAAAAATCAGGAAAGGCGACAAGGAGAACGATCAGATGGAGAGGGGGATGGCGGGAGGAGCTGAATGGAAAGGGGACAGGATCCAGCAGGGGGCCCCCCTGCCTGCCTCAGACCTCCCTGCAGGGCCCAGGGGACCCTCCTGCCATCTGGGCAGCTGCAGCTGGTGACTCATCTGAGCACTGGCCTGGGTGGGGTGAGGGACAAGTCAAGGACTTCAAGAGGAATATTCTGAGAGATCCAGGGGAGAGGGGAGGAGGTAGGGGGCTGCTTTTGTTTCTTCCTGCTCCCCAGGTCCCCTGCTCTTCTCCAGCTCCAAGCCGGAGAATCCCCAGGAAGGAGAACGTGGGTGGGAGGCTGGGTTGGTGTGATGCTCTGACCTCTTCTGGTGCTGACCTCTCCTTATCGTGACCTGAATGCAGACAAGGATGAGGGCGACCACCCCAACAACAGCTTCAGCCCCTGCAGTGCCCATGACCGCAGGTGCCTGCAGAAACACTTCGCCAAAATTCGAGACCGGAGCACCAGTGGGGGCAAGATGAAGGTCAATGGGGCACCCCGGGAGGATGCCCGGCCTGTGGTAAGGACCTCTGATGCACAAATGTGCATGTGCATAGACACACACACACACACACGCCCCTCGCCCCCAAGCAGGCACACACACATACACCATCATCACCAGATCTGTGGTGTGTTCATTCAGCACACATTCTAGGGTGACTACCGTGTGCAAGGTACAACTAGTGTGAGTCATCAGGACCCAGAGAAAGCACTCATTCCCTTCCTTGGGATTCCTTTCCTGCCCATCAGTTATATCCATCGGGACAGCTTAAGTGATTATTAAATACTGAAAAATACTGAAAATATTATTCAGTATTATTAAATACTGAAAAACTTTTATACCGGTTGGTAAAAAGCAGTTGCCCAAAGTGCCCTGGGGTTTCTTGACCTTTTTTGGATTCCCCACCCCAGACCTTCTCAGTAACCAAAGGATAAATGCTGGCCATAGCAGGGGGCCTGAGGACCCTGCTTCAGGGTCTGGCTAATGTCCCTTCTGAAGGTCTTACAAGTTGTCAGTTGTAAGTTTTATCTGTCCCTTCTGCATAGAAATCACCCCCTCCCTGGCTTTCTGCATAGGTTCCCACAGCCCCTTTCCCCACAGTGTCCCCTCACTTCCTACCCCTCCTTTGAAGAAGCTCTTTGGCTCGAGACCCTTTCCTTCATGTGTCTGCCCTCCCCACTGTGTCCTCTGGACCCAGGCCCCTCTCTTCACCTCACTGGGTCCTGCCCAGCCCCCGGGGCTCGGGCCTCCTTTTGGGGCCTTTAGTTCCCACTTAGCTCTGACCCCAGGCCTGGGCCTCCTGCCTCTCTTCCTTCTGCTGAGCAATTTTGTTCTCCCCTCCTCCAGCCCCAGGGCTCCTGCCAGAGCGAGCTGCACCGGGCCCTGGAGCGGCTGGCCGCTTCACAGAGCCGCACCCACGAGGACCTCTACATCATTCCCATCCCCAACTGCGACCGCAACGGCAACTTCCACCCCAAGCAGGTGGGTCTCTGTCTCCCGCCGGCTTGCCCCTGGCCTCAGCTCTGGGGCATTCCCAGCCTCTCCGCAGGATGGTCCAGGATGGAGATCTCAGGAAGGGGGAACTCCTCAACCCCAACCCAACCCGTTGGAGCCTCCCTAAACCCTACATCAGCGTCAAAACGTCACTCATTTTGGAGATGAGGAAACGGTGATCCAGAGAGGAGTAAAAGCGCCCGGGCTAGTCCAGAGTCATAGAGCAAGTTAACAGCAGATCTTGCCTCCCTATCCAGGGCACTTTCCCTCAGCCCTGGATTTCACCATCTCTGGTACAGACCTAGCAACCCTGACAACCTCTGGCTCCCAACACTCTCTCATTCACTCTACTCTATTCCTATGAGTCATTCCTCCTGCCACTGAGTGAGGTTTCATCTGGGAATGGAGGGCCAAAGTCATGAGGAGTCAGGGAGGAAACTCAGCCTCCCCCTCCCTGCAGGGCGAGCAGCAAAACCACCTGGAGTACAGCAAGGGTGGAGGTCAAGCCAGACTGGATGGTTGGAGACAGGCACTTTGGGTAGAAGCAGAGGAAGGAGTGGGCAGGAGAGAAGACACAAAGGCAGCAACTTCCCTATTCCTTCTTGCCCTTGGAAGCTGGGGTCCTCTGACAAGCCTCCAGGAGGCTGGGATGGTCAGCAGGGTTGGCCTCTTTCAGCCCATCTCTGGCCGTCAGAATGGGTGGCCCGTCTGGGCAGGGCCTGGTGTGCCTCCTGCTGGGTGTGGCCTGGGGAACCCTAGCCTGGAGCTCTTTGTGGGTGTAGACAGACCCATTGCCCTGCTCCATGAGCTATAGATAAATCCACAATTTGAGCTGCCACTCGGCCAGTGGAGGCCTAGATATAAGGACAAAGGCTGCCCTGGGTCTGTGCATCCCAGGATGGCATGAAAAGGGTATGAGTGAAGGGCCAGAGAGGGCACCCCAAAACCAATGCCTAGCCTATTTCTAACCTTTATCCTAACACGGATTTTATCTTCATCCCAATTTAAAAAACTTTTTCTTGGCCGAGTGTGGTAGCTCACGCTTGTAATCCCAGCACTTTGGGAGGCCGAGGAGGGCGGATCAGGAGGTCAGGAGATAGAGACCATCCTGGCTAACACGGTGAAACCCCGTCTCTACTGAAAATACAAAAAATTAGCCGGGCATGGTGGCGGGTGCCTGTAGTCCCAGCTACTCGGGAGGCTGAGGCAGGAGAATGATGTGAACCTGGGAGGCGGAGCTTGCAGTGAGCCGAGATCACACCACTGCACTCCAAGCTGGGTGGCAGAGCGAGACTCTGTCTCAAAAAAACAAAAACAAAAACAAAAAAACAAAAACACCTTTTTCTCTTAATTTTAAAGAAACAATTAATAGCTTTATTTTTTAGAGTAGTTTTAGGTTTATAGAAAACAAGCAAGAGTACAGTTTCCATGTACTGTCCTCTACCTCAGTTTCCTCATTATTAACATCTTACATTATATTTGTTGCAATTGATGAACCAATATTGGTATATTATTATTAATTAGTGGTTTATATTAGGGTTCACTTTTTGTGTTGTATAATTCTATGCATTTTCTTCTCCCATTTTTTTTTTTTAGAGACAGGGTCTCACTCAGTCTCCCAGGCTGGAGTGCAGTGGTACCATCACAGCTCACTGCAACCTCCACATCCTGGGCTCTCGTGATCCTCCTACCTCAGCCTCCTGAGTAGCTGGGACCACAGGCACACAACTATGTCAGGCTAATTTTTTTTTGTTTTGTTTTGAGACAGAATTTGGCTCTTGTTGCCGAGGCTGGAGTGCAATGGCGGAATCTCTGCTCACTGCAACCTCCACCTCCCGGGTTCAAGCGATTCTCCTGCCTCAGCTCCTGAGTAGCTGGGATTACAGGTGCACGCCACCACGCCTGGCTAATTTTTTGTATTTTTAGGAGAGATGGGGTTTTGCCATGTTGGCCAGGCTAGTCTTGAACTCCGGACCTAAAGTGATCCACCCACCTTGGCCTTCCAAAGTGCTGGGATTACAGGCGTGAGCCACCATGCCTGCATGCCAGGCTAATTTTTTTTTTTTTTTTTTTTTTTTTTTTTTTTTTTTTTTGTAGATGGAGTCTCATGCTCTGTCCTCTAGGCTGGAATGCAGTGGCATGATCTTGTCTCACTGCAACCTCTGCCTCCCGGGTTCACTCCATTCTCCTGCCTCAGCCTCCTGAGTAGCTGGGACTACAGGCGTGCCACACTGCCTGGCTAATTTTTTGTATTTTTAGTAGAGACAGGGTTTCACCGTGTTAGCCAGGATGGTCTCGATCTCCTGACTTCGTGATCCGCCAGCCTCGGCCTCCCAAAGTGCTGGGACTACAGGCGTGAGCCACCGCGCCCAGCCTATGCCAGGGTAATTTTTTTAAAAAAAATTTGCATAGAGATGGAGGGGTCTCTCTTTGTTGCTCAGGCTGGTCTCAAACTCCAGAGCTCAAGCGATCCACTGCCTCTGACTCCCAAAGTGCTGGGATTACAGGCTTGAGCCACTAGGCCTGGCCTCTTCCTCTGATTTTTTTTTTTTTTTTTTTTTTTTTTTTTTGAGACGGAGTCTGGCTCTGTTGCCCAGGCTGGAGTGCAGTGGCCGGATCTCAGCTCACTGCAAGCCCTGCCTCCCGGGTTCACGCCATTCTCCTGCCTCAGCCTCCCGAGTAGCTGGGAGTACAGGCGCCCGCCACCTCGCCCGGCTAATTTTTTTTGTATTTTTTAGTAGAGACGGGGTTTCACCGTGTTAGCCAGGATGGTCTCGATCTCCTGACCTCGTGATCCGCCCGTCTCGGCCTCCCAAAGTGCTGGGATTACAGGCTTGAGCCACCGCGCCCGGCCTGATTTTTATCCCATTGAAAGTTCTGACACTTGAACTTTATCCCCAGACCAATTCTGATCCTTAAGCCATCCTTTACTCCAAGTTTAATTCTCACACTGAAATATACATTTGCGTTCCCTGAACCCCCTACTGTCTAGTTTTGACCCAAACTTTTGCTTAACTTTAATTATTCTGATCTTGACCTCTGTCTTTATCCCAATTGTGTTTCTAACCTGGGCTTTAACCCTCACCCAACTCATCCAACTCAAATTTTAGTCATATTTCCTAATTCAACTGCAACTCTTCTCCTGGTCCTACCTTAATCCCATCTTGAATCCTACTCATAACTATAATCCCTTTCTTAACATCCCAACCCAATCAGAATATGTACCCAAAACATCTCTGACCTGAACCCAGCCTTTCAAATCCAGCTGTGCCTTTAAACCTGAGGGCCTTCTTAAAGTCCTGCCTTCTAGAACTCTCTGGACCTTTCCTTCTTGACCGTGTTCTCCCTGCTTCAGTGAGCTCAGAAGACCCATGCTCAAAAGAGAGTCACCGCCCTCAGAGGCCATCTTGAAGCAGCAACCGTCTGACTTGGGGGCTGGACTGGGATTGGGGTGGGCCACTTGGGGTCTCTTTTCCTGCCTTGGAACTGACTCCTCATGCCCTTCTCTTGGCAGTGTCACCCAGCTCTGGATGGGCAGCGTGGCAAGTGCTGGTGTGTGGACCGGAAGACGGGGGTGAAGCTTCCGGGGGGCCTGGAGCCGAAGGGGGAGCTGGACTGCCACCAGCTGGCTGACAGCTTTCGAGAGTGAGGCCTGCCAGCAGGCCAGGGGCTCAGCGTCCCCTGCTACTCCCGTGCTCTGGAGGCTGCAGAGCTGACCCAGAGTGGAGTCTGAGTCTGAGTCCTGTCTCTGCCTGCAGCCCAGAAGTTTCCCTCAAGTGCACGTGTGCATGTGTGCGTGTGTGTGCGTGTGTGTGTGTTTGTGAGCATGGGTGTGCCCTTGGGGTAAGCCAGAGCCTGGGGTGTTCTCTTTGGTATTACACAGCCCAAGAGGACTGAGAGTGGCACTTTGCCCAAGAGGTCTGAGCCCTGGTGTGTTTCCAGATCGATCCTGGATTCACTCACTCATTCCTTCATTCATCCAGCCACCTAAAACCATTTACTGACCACATACTACATGCCAGCTCCAGTTTTCAGCCTTGGGAGGTTTTATTCTGACTTCCTCTGATTTTGGCATGTGGAGACACTCCTATAAGGAGAGCTCAAGCCTGTGGGAGAAGAAAAATCTCATTCCCAGGGTCAGAGGAGAAGACACATGTACCTTGACCATCGTCCCTCCTCTCAAGCTAGTCAGAGGGTGGGAGCCTAAGGAAGCATGGGGTAGCAGATGGTGTAATGGTCACGAGGTCTAGACCCACTCCCAAAGCTCGGACTTGCCAGGCTCCCTTTCTCTTCTTCCCCAGGTCCTTCCTTTAGGTCTGGTTGTTGCACCATCTGCTTGGTTGGCTGGCAGCTGAGAGCCCTGCTGTGGGGGAGGGAAGGGGTCAAACTTGAAGCACAGAGGGCTAGGGAGGTGGGGTGCATTTCTTTGAGCAGTCAGGGTGGGAAGAAAGAATGCAAGAGTGGACTGAATGTGCCTAATGGAGAAGACCCACGTGCTAGGGGATGAGGGGCTTCCTGGGTCCTGTTCCCTACCCCATTTGTGGTCACAGCCATGAAGTCACCAGGATGACCCTGTCCTTCCAGTGGCTCACTCCCTGTGGCTCTGCCTCCCTCTCCATATCCCCTTCCCCTACACCTCCCTCCCCACACCTCCCTACTGCCCTGGGCATCTTCCGGCTTGACTGGACAGAAGGAGACTTAGGAACTTACCAGTTGGCCATGATGTCTTGTCTTCTTTTTCTTTTTCTTTTTTTAACAAAACAGAACAAAACCAAAAAGTGTCCAGAGGATTGTGTTTGGTTGATTTATTCTCAGTTAGACACAGGGATGCACCAGGGGTGGAGAGAGGGGGACAGATTTTGGGAGGTGAGCATTGGGTGGTTCCTAGACCTGCCTGAATGGTAAGGGACTGCAGAAGGATGGCCAATCCACCTTCCTTTTCCCTGCAAGGGAAGTTTCCTAGGGAACTCCTTGGCTTCAAAGTCTGTGCTGTCTGTACTTAGACTCCGGGCAAACAATGGCTCCTGAAAGGGGGCGTGACCAAGGACAGCCCTGTGGGGGCAGAGCTGTGTCTGGGGTCAGCTGGCATGTGGGGCTGGGGCATTTCCTAGGGCATTGGGCGGACTGGGCTTGCATCTGGATTTGATTTAATAATTTGTTGGGGAGGGGCAGGGACACTGCCCTGCATTTGGGGAAATGGGGTAGATGCTTCAGCACATTCCACAGCTCTGACTGCCGAGATCTCTGACTCGGGCATTGTGCTGAGATTGGATTCTGAGGCTGGGAGGGGTTGACTTTGCTGTAGACTCGGTGCCAGCCACAGCTTCAGAGTTTGTGCTCACATGGTATGACTGGATTCTTGGCCATCCTCCAAATGCCCCTCCCTTGCCACACCTCTGTGCTCTGTGTGTGTGTGGGGGGGGGCAGGGGGTAGGGGGTCTGTGTGTGTGTGTGTGGCAGGGGGTAGGGGGTCTGTGTGTGTGTGTGTGTGTGGCAGGGGGTAGGGGGTCTGTGTGTGTGTGTGCGCGCGCGTGTGTGTGGGGCAGGGGGTAGGGGGTCTGTGTGTGTGTGCGCGCACGCGCGTGTGTGTGTGGCAGGGGGTAGGGGGTCTGGGAGCAGAAGCTGATCTCTCAGTGGGGGCCTTTTTCCATGAGGTTGCAGGCAGTCTGGAGATGCTGCATGGAGCCTGCCGCCCGCTGCGGGGGCTCCCTCCTGTCTAGCTGTGTCCTGGATTCTCAGCCCCCTCCCCAGCTCCAGAGGCGCTCCCAGGCTTCTGATTTCACTGGGCCCCAACTTTGTTGGCACCTGTCCGGTCTGCATCTTGAGGCTGGGTCTGCAGTTCCATCTCTAGCTCTGCCCCAGCAGCAAAGTCCTGCAGCCATCTGGTCTCCCTGAGGCACCACGGCGGCTGCCAGCAGCAGGAGATAAAGAACAAAGTGGGGTTGAGGGTTGCTCCCTCAGCCCCAGTCACTCTTCACAGAGCCCCCTCCTTCTGGAGCCCAGGCCAAGGGAAAGTAACTCTTTCCCTAAGGCATCTTTTTCAGCCCCCCTTGTCTCTAGGCCCCTTCCTGATGCTCTAGCCTTGCACCCTTGGCAGTGGTGGTAGGAGGTCCTTTTTCTTTCATGAGCCTCCCCAAAAAGCCCAGTCGGCTTGGAAGTAGCTGTGTGCATGGCGTGGGTGTACCTTCGTGACACACATGCATTTGTGGAGTATGTGTGTGTGCATGCATGTGAGTGAGTACGATGCAGTGATACCTGAAACGTGAGAGCGTATGGGCTTTTTGGGGATGTGCATGCCTGTTTGATGTGTGAAGGCAAGGTGTGCATTTGTGTGGTGTGTATATGTGGTGTGTGCATTTGTGTGGTGTGTATATGTGGTGTGTGCATTTGTGTGGTGTGTATATGTGGTGTGCATTTGTGTGGTGTGTATATGTGGCGTGTCTGAGTGTGAACATGTGTGCGATGTGAGGAGAGAGGGAGTGAGACATTCACGGAACACACATGTCCCGCCTGGCTGTGGATGAGTGGACTCTCGCTCATTAGGTGATCCCGCCTCAGGGTTTGTGGGGAGATGTCTGCCACTAGAGAATAAACATGTACTTTTGGGAGAGGACTTTCACATCACAGAGAAACACTGCCGTATCCAGCCTTCATGCCCACAGGATCCTGGAGCCAGGTCCTAAGTACCAAAAAGCAAATAAAAGCAGCTTCATGTTTGCACCTAGGCCCTCCCACCCTTGAAATGGTGGGAATACCCGAATGGTCTCTCTAGTTGCCACAGGGGTGTCAGCACCTCTGGGAAATGTGGGAGGGAGGTCCTGGTGGCACCATCAAACCTGGATGGACTTGAGAAATGAAGTCCTTGAGTGCTCTGCCCTGCCTCCTGGAGACATGTCATTCCCTCCCACTGGCTTGGAGCAGGGGATGGGACATCCCGCCTGCCAGCAACCCCTAGCTGATCTACATAAAGCATTTGGTTTCCATTTCCCAGCTCACTAGTGGAGATCAAGCCCTGATGTCGGCTGGGGGTTGGGGGCTGGGTTTTCCACTGGCAAGAAGGTGGGGTGAGAGGAGGGAGGAAAAATGGAGACCTGAACTGATTCCAGCCTTGGATTCAGGTTGGGGAATCTCTGGAGAGCTGGCCAAGCCTCCTGGCCCTGCTTGCTCTTCAGGCCCTGAGGTTCCAGCCACTGCAGTCCCCCACCTCTTTCCAGGAAAAGGCTGGTTGTCCTAACCCCGCTGTCCCCTGAGCCACATTCTGCCACCAAGCTGCTCCAGGAATGTTATGAGGCATGCAGGATTTGGGGCGCCTGCTCAGTCCTCCTTCCCAGTGTAGGGGGCTGTTATATGGCTGTGTGGTAAATGGCCTGCAACATTCCCTGACAGAGACTCCCCCTGTATTCCAGGCCTCTCTGACCTCGAAAGAGAAGGTCGGTGTTGGGTCGGGACTGTGGGGCAGACTTTTGGGCACACCCGTGGAGAAGCAGACACTGCTGCAGCCAACCAAGGGTCTAATTAGATCCTCACTCCCAGAGTGACCCTTCCCCTCTTATGTCTGAAGCCCCAGGGTTGGGGAGGGTGGGGTCAGGGAGTAGAAGTTGGGGGAGTAGCTGCAGATAATTAGAAACATGCTCTACTGAATGAGCAGGCGCCACCAGGACCACCCCTCCCCTCACCCCTACTCCCCAACCTTTTTTCCTTAGGTCCGCAACCCCCTTCCCTTCTACCTGGACAATTCCAGCCAAACTGGGGGAGGCGCTGGTGGAGCCTGAGAGCAGCAACTCGGTGGGGTTGGCTTCCTAGGCCCTTACACAGTCTCTAAAGTGCAAACAACATATTTTCGCCATGCAATAGGATTTAATTACACATAAAAACAGAGCCATTAAACTGAAATTAAACCCTTGTTGGAATCACTTAATTCAGGGCATGACAAATTGCTTTCAGTGGAGGCGGCAGTGCAGTCCCCCAGGGAAAGATGGAGATTAGTGGCTTCCATGGCTGGCTGGGTCCCCCCCTTCTCTTGGTCCCCTTGCCAGCTCTAAATTCTGAAATTGGGGTCAGAACCCTTTTTCTGAAGACCACCCAAGCCAAGGGGAAGCCTCTAGGTTCGTTCAGGAGGATAGGAATGGAGGGTTGGGGAATTACAGAATCACTGTCCAACCCAGATTTAGACAACCCAGTACATTTTATTGATGGGGAAGTCAAGGCCCAGACACCAAGGTCATCCAGAGCCAGGATTAAAACTCTGGCGCTAAGCCGTAACTAGAGAGGCTGTTTTTTTTTCCTCAGGCTTGTGTCCTTTGACCTTGGGCTTGAAGACAGAGATTGAGGTTGGGGCCGCATGGATAAGGGGTGGGAACCAAGGCAGACCCCGGATGGGGATGGTGGACTTCTCCAGAACTAGATTCCCACCTGGTCAACGTCTGGAGACAGTGGGAAAGGGAAAATGGCCCTGGGGTTTGGGTGGTCGAGGCGGCCTTCACTTCTGGTGGGCAGCCTGGAGCCCAGACTCGATTCAGGCAGACCTGGCTGCTGACCACCTGAGTGAGGTTGGGCAGGTAAGACCTTCTGCTCCTGTGAACCTATGTTTTCCCATCTGTCAAATGGGAATGGTAATTCCTATCTAGAGTTGTGGAGACCATTAGATGGGCATGATGCATGAACAGGCTTGGGGCTGAGCTCACTAGGTTCTGTTAGACTTCCTTCTCTGGACTTCAGTTTCCCCATTTATAACAAGATCCAGCTGGAATCTGATGGCTTTTAGAAGCTTTGCTTGCTCTTTTTATGTTGGCAGCCCTTCTTCCTCCCTCTAGCCCCTTCCTTTCCTTCCCTTTCCTTCCTTCTTCTGTGGATTGAATGTCTAACTATGGACAGAAGTCTGGGGCTGTGGTCAGGTGATTAGGTAGGAAAGGGAGGTCCACGCCCCCTAAGGTTTCCCTGCCCCACGTGGCCCTCCGGTGGCTGTGTGTGAGGCCCATCTGGACGGTGAAAGGAGACCAAATGGGACAGGGGCTGCAGTCGGGAGGGGCTTGGGGGTCCTGCAGCAAGGGCGGGCTGCTTGTTGTCTGTGGCCTCCCTCCCCATGTATCCTCTATGGTCTGGGAACCTGTTCTTCTGATTGGAACCAGATGGGTCTGCTGCGGCTGGAGGCCTAATCTGTCTACTTACTCTGTGTCCTCCCCCAGGAGAGGAGGTGGGGGTAGACCAAGGGCGAGTGGTGGAGGTGTGTGTGGGCTCCCTTTTCGCAGGGGCTGGGAGGGAGACTCCTTCTTCCCTTCTCCGTCTCTCTAGGCTTGTGGCCTGGAAATCTTTCTATTAGCCCACAGAGGGTGGCCAGCTGTGGACAGCCTCTCACCGAGGCTTGGGTGGGCAGTTTGCTACCTTACCTGATGCCATCCTCTAGGAGCAGTACCCACTGCCCTCACCTCCCTACCCTGCCCCCCATTCTCAGAGCTCAGCTCAGCTGCAGACTGTCAAGTGAGGGCTGACCATGCCTGACCCCTGGTCTCCTGGAGTAGCCTCAAGGCCATTTCCTTCACCTCGGCCTCCTTGGTCTTGGCAGACAGACAGGTCCCTGCACTGGGGCTCGAGTGAAAGGGATGGAGCTGGGCTGGGGCCCAGGGTTCCCATCATTTCAGGTCTGGCAGCTACCCAGCTGCAAATGGCTCCCCAGCACAAATGTTTTGCAGCTGTCCCTCGGTCGGCTTGCCCTGGAGAGCTTTGAGACAGAGGTGGGGAGTCCAGGAGACAGGGCACAAGTAGAGAGCAAGGGTGGGTGGGGGACAAGCCCAGACAGCTGCCCAGCAGACCCAGGCTGCTGGGAGAGTGAGAGTGATGAGGAATCTCCAAGTTCTTGAAACAGCCTCCCCAACTTGCAAGGGTTGGGATGGGGGCTTCCCGAGGCAGGATGACGGGGAGGAGGGGCTGCCTGGCAAGGCCAAAGCTCAGGGTCTCTGCTTCCCTCCTGGGTCCTGGTCTCTGAGCAGAACCAGAAACTTCTAAGTTGGAACGCAGGGAGGGGAGCTCAGCCTCCACTCCACCCAGGGGAAATTAGACCAGACTGCCCAGGAAATAAATTCAATTTTCCAGCATCATGGAAGGCTAGTCGGACAATAGAGGATTTTTTTCCCTCAAAAAAAATTCAAAAGAAAAAACAAAACTCCAACTGCCTTTGGCTGAGCTGTTTTCCAACTTCATTTCTCAGCCACAATTCAAAACTTCTCATTCAAAGTGACATGTGACTTCTCTGTGACCCTGGTCCGGCCGGCCGCCGGCCCTGTGAGGGGTCAGGCCAGGCCAGCACAGAACTCGAGCTCCCAGGATCTGTGACCACCCCCACTCTCAAAAGCCCTCTAAGGTCTGTTCTGGAGACAAGGCCCGCAGGACCCTCTCTGGGCAGCCCCAGCGCCTCACAACGAGGGAGGGGCTGCGGTGGAAACAAACGTGTCTCTAAAAGACGGGAGAGTTTAGGCGCGGGTGATTCCTATAGCCTAGGCCCAGGCCCACAGGGGTTTATGTTACAATATAAACTGGAGCCTTAACAACTTGGAGAAAGTGTCTTATTTTTAGGGTTGAGGCGGGGAGTGGAGGTTGTCTTAAGAATGCAAATGGGGTCGGGCGAGGTGGCTCACACCTGTAATCCCAGCACTCTGGGAGGCCAAGGTGGGTGGATCATGAGGTCAGGAGATCAAGACCATGCTGGCCAACATGGTGAAACCCCATCTCTACTAAAAATACAAAAATTAGCTGGGTGTGGCGGTGCGTGCCTGTATTCCTAGCTACTCAGGAGGCTGAGGCAGGAGAATCCCTTGAACCTGGAAGGTGGAGGCTACAGTGAGCCGACATCGTGCCACTGCACTTCAGCCTGGGCGACAGAACGAGACTCGTCTCAAAAAAAAAAAAAAAAAAAAGAATGCAAATGGGCCTTGTAAACCCCTCCACAGGGATGTTCTTAGGGCTCTAATGAGTGGGGAAGGCGCTGCCGGCCAGGGAAGGGCCAGCCTCCAGTTGTACTGTCTGCAGTCAGCAGCCCTGGGGCACTGGCAGAGGATGGGAGGGTCAGTGCAATCCTAAGTGGTGGGTGGGCAGGGAGGGGATAAAAGGGGGAAGAGCAGAGGCTGCCAGAGGCGGATCTCAAGGTTCTGGGGTGGGAGGTAGGAGAGGGGGCAGACCACACAGGAGGCTTTGGGGAGAGCAGGGCAGGGTCACGGCTGGAGAGGAGAGAGCAGGGTGTATGTGTGCATGTGTGTATGTGTGTGTGCATGTGTGCATGTGTGTATGTGTGTGTGCATGTGTGCATGTGTGTATGTGTGTGTGCATGTGTGCATGTGGTCGGGGGAAGGGAAGGGATGGCTCTCTCCCGTGGCTGAGAAAGGTCATCCCCAAGACCAGGGTTGGGACCAGCACATTCCTCTCCGGCAGGTCCATTATGAAGATGGGAAACCGAGGCCTCGAGGGGCCTGAACTGGCTTGTTGGAAGGTGTAAATGAACTGGTGGCGGAAGCAGATTAGAACTCAGGGCCATATTCTTTCCTCCAGTGTCTCCTGGTGGGATGAAAAGAGGAACCTAAATAGGAAGGGGCACTTCAGCCACCAGAGAGGTGAAGCTAAGCCAGGGGCTTTCATTTGGGAGGAAGGAAGGGGGCGCAGTTTCTGGGCAGAAGAGCCATGATCCTACGCAAGAGGGACGGATGTGTGTGAGGTCCTGCTGGGGACCACACACCTATGTGGTGGCCTTATGTGCCTGAGCTCAGGGGCAGAGGAAGGCAGTGGAGAGGCCTCTGCTTGGGACCCTGTGTAACATCCTCCAGAGGCCTCCTGTTGAATACCTTTCTTGGCCTGTAGGGCTCTCTCCGAGTTTCTCCAGCCCCTTTAGCATGACGCTGCCAGCCTCAGGGCCTTTGCACATACTGTTCCCTCTGCCAAATCACTCTCACCCCTGCTCTTCACAAGGCTGGCTCCCCGACCTCCAGCCTTCAGCCAAATGTCACCTCCTATGAGAGTCCTTCTCTGACCATCCTAGGTAAAGAATCTCCCTCAACCTTACTTTTCTACCAGCTTGTTTATTTCCTGCATGATGTTTTTCACAATTGTTCCCTGGGTTCCCCTGTTTTTCTAAAACACATGCTGGTCTTATTTAATTACACTTGAATCTCCAGAGCCGAGTGCACAGTAGGTGCTCAACGAATGCTTATTGAATGAATAAGTGAATAAAAAAGGGCAGCAGTCCTGGGTGGCTGCAGGGCTGAAGGCTTCTTACAAGGGGACAAGGGTCCTCTGCTCAGTTCTGCCTTTCTCTTCACTCTTCCTGCTCTAACCCTGTGGGGTCCCTAAGGACAGCCCAGGTGGCAGAAGCCTTCCTGAGACAGGAGAGCTCAGTGCGACAAGAAAGCTGGCACTTCGACATCCTTCATCTTTTGTTGTTGTTTTTGTTTTTGTTTTGAGACAGGGTCTTACTCTGTTGCCCAGGCTGGAGGGCAGTGGTGTGATTATGGCTCACTGCAGCCTCAACCTCTGGGCTCAAGAGATTCTCCCACCTCTTGAATAGCTGGGACCACAGGTGTACACCACCACGCCGAGCTAATTTCTGTATTTTTTTTTTTTTGTAGAGACAGGATTTTGACATGTTGCCCAGGCCAGTCTCAAACTCCTGGGCTCAAGCCATCCTCCTGCCTCGGCATCCCAAAGTTTTGGGGTAACAGGCGTGAGCCACCCCAGCCAGCTAGCTGTCTTTCTATCTATGCCTCTGTCTTTCTGTGGGTTCCTTTGCCTCTGGTCCTGGTTCTCTTATTTGGGCCTTATCTTTCCATTTTCTGTGTCTTGCTATCCTGTGCTCCTGTCCCTTTTCTCCCTCTCCGTCTCCCTCTCCCACTCCCCCTTTTTTTCTTTTTTTTTGAGATGGAGTCTTGCTCTGTTACCCAGGCTGGAGTATAGTGGCGTGATCTCAGCTCACTGCATCCTCCACCTCCCTTATTCAAGTGATTCTCCTGCCTCAGCCTCCCGAGTAGCTGGGATTACAGGCGCACACCACCACACCTGGCTAATTTTTGTATTTTTAGTAGTGACAGGGTTTCACCATGGTGCCCAGGCCGGTCTGGAATTCCTGACCTCAGGTGATCCACCTGCCTCGGCCTCCCAAAGTGCTGGGATTACAGGTGTGAGCCACCATACCCGGCCTCCCCCTACGTCTTAAATCTGCCCCATCACTGAGTTTTCCTGTGTCCCACTCCCCGACACTACTCTGTGGTCTGCCTGGAACTGAGGCATGCCCTCTCCTGCCACCACAAAAGACCCTCTGCAGTGCGAGATAGGCTCTGTCATAATGCCAAGGCTGCCCGGCTTTTGGGAGGGGAGGTGGATGGAGGAAGTGAGAGTGAGGCACCAGGGATCTCCCCATACACCTGCTCCCAAGCGTGTCTGAGGGCTCAGGCGGCCCCCACCCTTCAGGGAGGGCAAAGTGGGTGGTTTTCTGTTCATCTTCCTCCTCTCCTCCACCATGCATTAGTTTCCATCTTGGCAATTTAGTAGAATGATTGGCTGCCCTGTCTGGGAGGATGGTCCTCATGGGGGTATCTCAGAGAGTCCTGCCCAGCTGATGGGAGGGGTGGGGCGGGGATCTGACTCAGAACTCAGGTTTTCATCCCTATCCTAAGCTGGATCCTCCTGGCTCTCCCCATTTCAGGAGAGGGTTCCACCATCATTCCTGTAGGCTGGAACCCTGGAAGTCCTTCTAGATAACTCCCTCCCCCACTTCTCACTCCTGTTCCATCTCAAAGTCCTGTGGATTTTAACTCTCAGTATCTCTCTGCTCTATCCCTGCTGTCCTGCCTCCATCCAGGTCCTAGACGTAGCCTCCACCGTTGCTTCCTTTGCTTACTCTACAGCCATTCTCAGCTTATTTATCCTCAGTTTTTTGTTTGTTTGTTTTTTGACAGTCTCGCTCTGTTGCCTAAGCTGGAGTGCAGTGGTGCAATCTTGGCTCACTGCAACCTCCACTTCCTGGGTTCAGGCAATTCTCCTGCCTCAGCCTCCCAAGTAGCTGGGATTACAGGTGGATGCCACCACGCCTCACTAATTTTTATATTTTTACTAGAGATGGGGTTTCACCATATTGGGCAGGCTGGTCTTGAACACCTGACCTCATGTGATCCACCCATCTTGGCCTCCCAAAGTGCTGAAATTTTAGGTATGAGCCACCACACCTGGCCCCCAATCAGTTCTTCCTACAATACCAGGAAATTGAGTCCTGTCAGCCTCTTGCTTCCCTGGCCTCTCAGGGAAGGGTCAAGACCAAAGCCCCCAACATGGGCTGAAGGTCCTGCTTGGCCTAGCCCCTGCCGACCTCACCAGGCCCCCTGCCCTTCACACCCCCTTGCTCTCTGGGGCCGCTAGCCAGACTGGCCGTATTGCATTCCCTTCCACCACAGGGTCTTTGCACATGCTGGTCCCTCTGCTTTCAAGGCTCCCAGTGCCCCCTTCTCCACATCCCCGACAATGGATTTTCTTTCAGGTCTCATCTCAGCCATCATCACCTCCTTAGGGAAGCCCTCCCTGACTTCCCTGAGCAGGTCAGTTCTCCCGACTATTCATTTCAGAGCACCTTGCGCATCTTCTCAACAGAAGAGTGTTTAGTTAGGCATTCACAGTGCAATTACTCTGTATCTTTGTCCCTCTTTTCTTTTTATTTTTTTGAGATGGAGTCTTGCTCTGTTGCTCAAGCTGGAGTGCAGTGGCGTGATCTTGGCTCACTGCAACCTCCGCCTCCTGGGTTCAAGAGGTTCTCCTGCCTCAGCCTCCTGAGTAGCTGGGATTACAGGTGCCCGCCACCACACCCAGCTAATTTTTGTATTTTTAGTAGAGACGAGGTTTCACTATGTTGGTCAGGCTGGTCTTGAAACCCTGACCTTGTGATCTGCCCGCCTCGGCCTCCCAAAGTGCTGGGATTACAGGCATGAGCCACTGTGCCCGGCTATCCCTCATTTGTATAAGCTCCATGAAGTCAGGAACCTCATTCATCACTGTAGCTCCAGGCTACCTATTTAGAAAATAAAAAACACAGCCCATTCAGTTCTGTGTGAATTTCAGATAAAGAACAAATAATTTTTTAGCATAAATGTGTCCCAACCCATCTCTAAGGGCTAAGCACAGTGCCAGATACACAGGAGGCCTGAGGCAGATATTGAATGATGACTGAATACATGTAGCAAGGGGCTTTCTGCCTGTCTCTTCAATGCCTACTTCCCATAAATGCTTTTCTCCTGTGCTCTGTACCCTTGGCACCTAGTAGCCCTATTTCTTCTTCGTCGTCGTCTTTTTTTTTTTTTTTTTTTTTTGAGATGGAGTCTCCCTCACTTTGTCACAGGCTGAAGTGCAGTGGCGTGACCTTGGCTCGCTGCAACCTTCGCCTCCCGGGTTCAAGGGATTCTCCTGCCTCAGTCTCTTGAGTAGCTGGGATTACGGACGTGTGCTACCACACCTGGCTAATTTTTGCATTTTTTTGTGGAGATGGGGGTTTCACCATGTTGGCCAGGCTGGTCTCGAACTCCTGACCTCAAGTGATCCGCCCACCTTGGCCTTCCAAAGAGCTAGGATTATAGGTGTGAGCCACTGTGCCTGACTTATTTCTCCATTTTGTAAGACGGAATGTGTCTCTGTAGATTGCCTTGATTTGGGTCTCCTGTCTTCTGGCCCTGTTCTTCCTCTGGGTTTTCTTCTTCTCGGATGCCCCTCCTCCTGGTTTCTCCATGCCCTTTTCTTTTTCCTTCCTGTTCCTCCATATCTCTTTTTTTCCTGTCTTTTCTCAGGAAAAGACTCCCGAGTAGCTGGGACTACAGGCGACTGCCAGCACGCCCGCCAGCACGCCCGGCTAATTTTTTTTTTTTTTTTGTATTTTTAGTAGAGACGGGATTTCACCGTGTTAGCCAGGATGGTCTCGATCTCCTGACCTCGTGATCTGCCCGCCTCAGCCTCCCAAAGTTCTGGGATTACAGGTGTGAGCCACCACACCCGGCCGGCTTCCAGTTCTTGATCCAAAAGAAGCAAGTGTGTGTGTGTGTTTGCATGCATAGATGGGAGTGGAGTGAACTAAGAATATGTCCCATGTCAGTGTTCACAGGGTGTCAAGTCTGAATTCTTGGGGGAGAGAATATCGCTTCCTGGGGCACGTGTAAGCCCCTCCCCCAGCTCCTGGCCAACCCCGTTCGCCTGGCTCTGCGTGGTTCACATGGGAGCACAGCGCTTATTTGTTGAATGCGTGAATGAATGAGTGTGTGTTGCTCGCCCTCCTAAACCCCTCCTCATTCTTCCTCTCTGGTTCCCTCCTTCCCGGCTTGTCTCCCTGACCCCCAGGCCTGCTCCCAGCCAAGCTCTACTTGCCTTTCTTGGCTAGTCCAGATGGGGAGAGGAGAACACTGAAAAGCCTTCCAGGAAACAGTTGCAAAATAAGCCCCCGGCTGGCCCTGGGAGCCCGGGAAGTTCAGGATCTCCTTTCCTGGGGCTAAGGGCTCCAGCCTGGTCCGGACTGAGGCTTGGTGGGGATGGGGAGCACGACTGGGCAGGACTCTGCCTGGATGGGTGCTGTGGATTGAGCTGTGTCCCGTCAAATTGGCATGCTGAAGCTCTCATTCTCCATGTGACTATATTTGGAGATAAGGCTTTTCTGAGGCTTAACTTAAGGTTCAGTGAGGCCACAAGGGTGAGATTCTAATCAGATGGTGGCTTTAAAATAAAAGGAAGCGAGGGAGAGAGATGTCCTTCTCCGTGCACACACACTGAGGAAAGACCATCTGAGCACACAGGGAGAAGGTGGCTGTCTGCAAGCCATGAAGAGAGTCCTTACCCAAACCTGGCCATCATGGCATCCTGATCCTGGACTTCAAGCCTCCAGAACTGTGAGAAAATAAATTTCTGTTGTGTAAGCTGCCCAGTCTATGGTATTTTGTTATGGCAGCCCGAGAAGATGAATAATACAAGGGGGAATGCAGGCCCCTGGTCCTGCTCTGTCTCACATAGTCCTCCCAAGCTCAGAGAGAACCAGGGACCCAGGCCTGGATCAAGCAGGCTCCTGCCCCAGCGTGTCTCAGGGTGAGAGCTCCTCTTTTTAGGCTCTCATCCCTTCCCTGGTCCGAACTCCAGGTTCTCATCCCAGCATTCTTCTCCCCAGCTTCAGCCTCAGATGACATCTCCGGCCTCCATGTTTCTAAAGCATAAATCTGGTCAATTACTCCTCGGCTGAAATGTCTCCCTGATGCAGGGCAGGCGAGCCCCAAATTGGGGCTTAGCCTGGGAGGGTTCTTGGCTTCATTCAGGGAATAATTCAAGGGCAAATGGTGGTAGAAGAAAGCAGCTTTCTAGAGGTGGCAGTGTCACAATCCCGTGACTGCTCCTCCAGAGCCGGGCTACCCCAGTGTGCTGAGAGCTGCAGCTCAGTAGCTTCCACACTCTTATTTGCACCCACTTTTAAACACATGCAAGTTAAGGGGCAGAGTATGCAGAGATTTGTAGAAAAAGGGTGGTGACTTCTGGGTCATCAGGTTGTTGCTGCCATGGAAAGGGGTGGTAACTTCTGGGTGTTGCCACGGCAATGGTAAACTGACATGTCACACTGGAGGGTGTGTCTTATGGAAAGCTCCTCCTACCTCATCCCTGTTTTAGCTAGTCCTCAGTTTGGACCTGTGTCCAAGCCCTGCCTCTGGAGTCCAGTCCTGCTTCCTACCTCATCCTCATTACCTATGGGATAAAGCTGAAGCAGGGTGCCATGTATGACCATGCACTGCATAGCCTACAAAATCGTACACGGCAGGCCTGAGTCCCACCTCATTAATTCAGCAAATCTTCAATCTCCAGACATTCTCAGCTGGCACCCAAGGGTCCTGAGGGTCCTGTTGCTGCCTTTTTCTTCTGCTTTCTCTCTCACCTACTCCCTTAGGTACCATGTACTTGAGCCACATCAAACATGGTACATCTTTTCACACCTGTGTGCTTCACACACGAATGTCTCCATCTGCTTTCTCTGAACGCTGGGGCAATAGGATGGGCATGGACTTGAAATCCTGTTTCTCTGCCATTTACAGTTAGGAGAAGTTAACCCTCTGAGCCCCAGTTTTCTAACCTGTAAAATGGGATTAGGCATATATAATGTGCCTCTGATTATATGTAGCACATGAGAGCCCCTCCCCCTCCTAAAAGTTGGTTTCTACCTCTCTTTGCATGCTGAACTCCTATTCATCCTTGAAGACCCAACTCAAATGTTACCTTCTTGGTAACATTGCCCTCTTTCCCTTCAAGTGGGTAAAGTTTATCTTTTCCAGTTTCTACTCTTTCTGCCAGCCCTGCATAGCACTTGTAAACCTCTGTTAGAAACACTGTCATATTTTTCTGTTTTCCTGGTTCACATGAATAAAGCACACAGCCAGAAAACATTTGTTGCATGAATGAAGGCATTGGCCCTGGGTTGAAAGCCTTTAACCCTGCCCCTGCCCTGGGTCTAAGACCCTGCCCTGGGTCTAAGCCCTGGCACAAGAGTGAAGGACCAGAGGCCAAAGATAAAACAGAGCAGTGAGCAGCCTCAGCCCTTGGTGGGTCATGGGCATGGGGTGGCGGCTGGTCAGATGGTCGGGGTATGGGCACTTCAGTCTCCTGAAGAGGTCTCTGTAGCCTGAGAGGAGGCAGGGTTTAGTGGGTGTGGGAACCTGAGTTTTTTTTTTGTTTGTTTTTTGTTTTTTGTTTTTAGAGACAGCGTCTTGCTCTGTCAACCAGGCTGGAGTGCAGTGGCACGATCACAGCTCACTACAACTTCCGCCTCCCAGGTTCAGGGGATTCTTATGCCTCAGTCTCCCGAGTAGCTGGGACTACAGGTGCGCTACCATGCCAGGCTAATTTTTGTATTTTTTGTAGAGACGGGGTTTCACCATGTTGGCCAGGCTGGTCTCAAACTGGAACCTCAGTTTTGAGAGACGATTGGCAGTGTGAGAGGTTCCCGGTTCCCTTCTCATGAACTCCAGCAGCAGCTGGACTCTGCTGCATGTCCAGCCACCTGGGACAAAGGGGTGAGGAAATTCAACTGGAAAAGAGCCAGAAGCTGGAAAGGTTTCTCTGCGAAGGGGTGATCGAGTAGAGAAGACATAATGAGGAGAGATGGTGAGAAAGGAGAGAGAGGAAGTGGGAGAAGAGAGGGAGGGAGGGAGGGTGGGTGGTATGTGTGTGTATGGAGATCAAGAAAGGGATGGGGAGGGATGAAAAGACTCGGGGGAGAGAGACACTGGAGCGGGGGCTGCGGCAGGGGTTAAGACCGAGGGCTATAAGGCCTGGAGCCTCCTGGAGAAAACTCTCCTCTGGTGTTCCTGGGTGGATAGGAGGGTGGCTCCTCCCCTCCTGGCTCCTGGCTCGGTGGTTGTCCTGCCTCCCCTCTGCCGTCCAGCCCTCCCAGCCTGTCCAGCCGTCCAGCCCCTGCCGGGCTGGCTGCTTTGCCCTCAGCAAAAGTCTTAAGTTCTCTGCTAAATCTTCTTAGGGGAAACATGAGCTGTGGCAAATGCAGCAGAAATGATCGCCTTCCACGAACTCTGTTCCATGCTGGGCTAAGCAGGGCCAGAGCAGGGGACTGAGAGGAGTCTCCATCTGGAACTGCACTGGGGCAGTGGAAAGGGAGGCAGGGTCTACCCGGCGGGGGTTCAAGGCCCCTGCCACTGGGTCACATAGCTCAGCCCACACAGAAGGAGGGGCTCTCCCGTTCCCAAAGCTCTTTAGGAGAACAGAAGTGCCACAGCCTCTCTTGCATCGCTTGCTGAGGCCTTCTCAGGGCATGCCAGCCTTGGCTTCCTAGTTGCAGTGAAGTCTGGAGCAGGTCTGGGAGGGGGGCATTCCTCTGGGACTGGTTTAGGGGAGGACTGCCACTGGAAGGAGCTGGGGGTAGAACTCCCCACGCCCAGGGTGGGATCAAGAGGCCATAGTCCAGTTCTTTTTCTTTCCTTTTGAGATAGAGTCTCACTCTCACTCAGGCTGGAGTACAGTGGCACAACCACAGCTCACTGCAGCCTTGAACCCCCAGGCTCAAGTGATCCTCCCACCTCAGCCTCCCAAGTAGCCGGGGCTACAGGTATGTGCCACCACACCTGGCTAACTTTTTGTATTTTTTTGTAGAGATAGGGTCTCCCTGTGTTGCCCAGGCTGGTCTCAAACTCCTGGGCTCAATCCTCCGGCTTTGGCCTCCCAAAGTGCTGGGATTACAGACGTGAGACACCACACCCAACCACAGTCCGGTTCTTCAGGGCGGAGCTGGCAGCTCTGGGGCCATCTGGTTTCGGGGACTCTTCCGGACTCTTCTTGAGGAGTTCCTGTTTTGCCCGCCTCTCCTTGCCTCTCAGTGGGGGCTGAGTGAGACCTTGGAATCCATCAGGGGCACCATACACACTCACTTTGGACCCCAGGAAATCACAATCCTCCTGTTTCCCTGGCAAAGAGGCAGGAAAGGGGTGATGAAGAAAGAAGAGCAAGCGTGCTGGGCGTGTGGGGGACACAGAGTGGTTTAAGCAATGGTTTACGACGTGGAAGCCTGTTGAGCCTGTAGTGCCGTGGCCAGGAGCGTGGGAGGGAGTGTGGCACACCTGGTCTCCCCTAAGACACAGCCACGCCCTCCCAAGTCAGGCCCCCTTCTCTGTTCAGGTCTCCATCTCCGAGGGCACAGCCCTGACTGCCTCAGAACTTACTGTTTTGCAAAGACAAACACTTTATTTTTCATGATAGGAGCTGTAGCGGAGTATATGGGGGCCTCTGTCAGCCCCCAGGCTGGGACTGGGCCCTGTGACCTTGAGAACCTCATCTCACATTCTGCAGACTTTGGCGGCAGGGCAGTGCTCGACCACCGGCTGGGTGGGCTGGTCTCAGCCTCTCCCGCAGGCCCAGGGCTGAAATCATAACCATCAGGCCCAACCTTGGCCAAAGATAATGCAGCTTTGGCAGGGCTAGCCGCTGGGAGGGGGCAGGCACTTGCTCCTCCTAGAGCAAGAGTGGGCTTCTTCCCTGACCCTCCCTTCCACCCCGGTAGTGTGGTTTCCTTAGGAACTCAGGCCTGCGGGAGAAATGGTTCCAGCTTCTGGAGGCTGGGTGGGGGTGGGGGTGGGAAAGAGCCCAGCTCCTCCAAGCCTCTTAGGGAAGCGGCCTCCTTGCATTCTTGACTCTCTGCTGCCCCCATGTGGCTGTGAGGTTGGTTGAAGCCACATAACAGTAGAGGGGCGTGTGTGTGTGTGTGTGTGTGTGTGTGTGTGTGTGTGTGTGTGTGTGTGTGTGTGTGTGTTGGAGCGTGGGTTGGGGGAGGGCTCAGCAAGACAGGAGCTGAGGCAGAATCACAGAGAGATGGCCCTTATCTCTACTCCCACCGCCTAATATGCAACATTAGGGCAGCTACGATACCAGCTTTGGAATATTCGCCTATCAAGAAACGGAAAGAAGCTGGGCGCGGTGGCTCGTGCCTGTAATCCCAGCACTTTGGGAGGCCGAAGCAGGTGGATTACTTGAGGTCAGGAGTTCAAGACCAGCCTGGCCAACATGGTGAAACCCCATCTCTACTAAAAATACAAAATTACCCGGGTGAGTGGCACATGCCTGTAATCCCAGCTACTCGGGAGCCTGAGGCAGGAGAATTGCTTGAACCTGGGAGGTGGAGGTTGCAGTGAACCTAGATCGCACCACCGCAGTCCAGCCTGGGTGACAATGAGACTCCGTCTCAAAAAAAAAAAAAAGAAGTGGAAAGAAAAGATGGGGTGATACTCATTGGCAAGGGGGTGCAGGACAGCTGGGTCTCCTCTGACCAAGGGGGCAAGTTCCCCCTGCTGAGCTGCCCGAAATACCATACCCAGCTTGGCCTGCAGCATCCTGGCTGGGTGGACCCAAAAAGCCACCCAGAAAGTGGGAAAAGGAACAGAGGAACAGATATGGAAGGAAATAGAGTCTATCAATTCCCGTTTTGTAGTCAATCCTTGAACATCACTGGCTGCAAGCCAGATACCCCGTGGGTCAACGCCAGGCACCTGAAACAGGGGCTGCAGGTCTCTCGCTCAGATATTGTGTTGGCAGAGCCCAGGTCGATGGGGTCAAAGGGTTCTTGGAGGTTATTTTTATGCAGGGGTCTTCAGATGTGGGCATGCTTCAGAATCATGCAGGAGGGTGTTCAAATGCCCACCAGCATCTGAGAACAGCTGATCTTGTCTATTGGTCTCCTTCTGTGGTTGAGGAAACTGAAGCCTGGGGGGTCTGGATGATGGTGACTGCTGAAGGCCATAGCAGGTTCAAGGGTGTCAACTTTATACCAATCCCCCTAGTCCCACAGATTGGTCTGTCAATATGGCCACAAGCCACACCCATTCAGGGGGTGGAGGGGGGCTCCTTGGTGAGTCCCTGGAGGTGTTGGGAAGGTGCACAGGCAGTCTCTCCCCTACATCCTTTCTGCATCCTGCAGCAGAGCAGTCACCAGGCTGATGACCTGCGAGGCTGGCTGGACCGTGTCATACTCCGCAAATAGGTGGCACACGTTCTCCTGAGGCTCTGTCTGGCTCTTGGCCACAAACCCAAAGATCCTGGTGGGGAAGGGCAGTCTGAGTGAGGGGTGGGACCCAGGGAGGCATCAGGCTGGTGGGAATGGGGTGGTGGGGGGCCCTCAGCCTGCACCTCATTCCTCCCTGCCCCTCCCTTAGCCAATTGGCTCCAGCACCTCCTTAAGATGGGGCTCTCTGAGGAAGAAGGTGCCTCTCCTGTCAGACTGGGAGATTTCCAAGTTCAAGCTCTGGGTTTCGTTTGTTTTGAGTAGGGGCTCCTTGAGGACAGGACCTGTGCATTCCCCATTAGAGTGGAAGCTCCCTGAGGGCAAAGATGCATCTTGATCATCAGACTGGGACATTCCAATAGCTTGAGGCTCCCTGAAGTTAGAGCCTGTACCTCTTGCAGAAGATTGAGGGCTCCCAGGCTCATGTCGCCTCTATCAGCCCAGAGGCTCTGAGGGCAGTGAAAGTCTTTCCCATCAGATGCGAGCTCCCTGAGGACCAGGGCCTGTGCCCTCATCAACACCTTGGACTATTAAAGTCAGAATGGGGCCTCTTTCCTTCTCTAGTTCCCTCCCCATGTTGGGTTTGGGGCCCTGAGACAGGGACCCCTCTTTGGTAACAGAGTAGACAGGAAGGCCTTACCAGGAGGGCTTGCAGTACTTCTGCCACCTGTAGGAAAAGAACACGATACCGAGTAATGAGGCTTTGCTCCATGCCACAAGACCCTGAAGGAGCCGCAGGACTGGCTAGCTGTGTCCCCGCCCCAGCACACCCCACCCTACCCTCATTCTGTCACCCTGACCCCTTGAGGTTCACAGGCTCCCTCTGGGATCCCAGTCCCAGAGTCGTCAGGACACCTTGGTGGGCAGCTGGGCCCTGGACGGCCTTCTTAGTTTGGCCCAGCCTTGAACTTACTTCCGTTGCTCAGGGTCCATACCACAGAAGCGGAGGGTAGTGAGGGGGTAATGGCGCCGGAAAAACACCCTAGGAGGAGGTGGGGAGAGAAGGGAAGCGATGAGAACCTGTCCCAGTGTCACCCTGCCTCCAGCATCTCTTGTTCCCCCCAAGCTCAGGTGCCCTGTCCTCTAAGAAGTCTCTGGGTTAGACCTCGACGACCGCTACGGCTTTTCCCACCGGGGGGTCCTGCTGCCCTGCTCCTGCCTCTCTCCTCTCATGGGACTTGTCTGCCTGTGTCTTATACTCTGGGGTTTTCTTTCATACCCCTACCATGCCATTTAACTTTTTTTTGGTCCCCTAACTTTTTGAGGACACGAATTACATCTTGGTCATCTCTTGTTTCTCCCTGTGAAGTGCTCAGCCCTGGATCAGGCTCCTGTTAGACTGTGAGATCCCAAGCCTGGGGAAGGGACGATCTCATTTCTCTCCGGGTCCCAGTGTCAGCCAGAGTCTGGCCTAGGGAAGATGTTCCATCAATGGGTGCAGACATGATCAGCACCCATGAATACTAGTTAACTCCATTTTCCTTTTTTTTTTTTTTTTTTTTTTTTTTTTTTTTTAGGTGGTGTTTCACTCTGTCACCCAGGCTGGAGTGCAGTGGGGCGATCTCAGCTCACGGCACCCTCTGCCTCCTGGGTTCAAGCGATTCTCCTGCCTCAGCCTCCCAAGTAGCTGGGATTACAGGTGTGCACCACCACACCCGGCTAATTTTGTATATTTAGTAGAGATGAGGTTTCACCATGTTGACCAGGCTGGTCTTGAACTCCTGACCTCAGGTGATCCACGCGACTCGGCCTCCCAAAGTGCTGGGATTACAAGCATGAACCACCACGCCCAGCCTCCGTTAACTCCATTTTCATCAGTCACGATAAACTGGGACTTTGGCAGTGGATTGAGGCCTGGAGGAGGCAGGGAAGTTGCCTGGAGTCACTCAGCACATCACTGGCCCCGCTGGGTCATCCAGGACCCTAAACTCGACCTTCATCCCTGATCCGTGACTGTCTCAGCTATCCCCTCCAGCTCTATGCCGCCAGCCCTGCAGCCCTAGGGCAAGGGAAGGCCCTTACTTCCTCTGGACATCCGTCAGGGTGATGCCCTGCTCTGTGACTTTGAAGTGGACCACGGTGGGCGTGGGGAGGACGTCCCTCTCAAAGGTGGTGGAGATGGCCTTCTGCACAGCCAGGGCTCCGGTCAGGGTCTCCACGCTCACTGAGCTCAGGTACAGGGTGTGGCAGCCTGTGGGAGGCAGACACTGTGCTGGGCCACTGACCCAGGCCCAGGGGAGGGGGTGAGTCTCCTGTTCAGGAATCCAGTGGAGCTCCTCTTAGAGCCACCCAACAGGAAGTGGGTGTGTGGGTGATCACAGTCTGAGGCCAACCCCAGAGGGCTTTGGGATCTTCTGTGGCTTTGCATCGCCCTGGCCCCTGGCCCTCCAGCATGGGGCAGGGGAGGGGAAGTTGCCCTGTGTGTAGGGGTGCCCAGGAAAACATCCTTCTGTCCACACTTAACGACTGCCCTCCTCCCCACACCTCTACCCTCAAGGTCTTGGTTCATTGGCGACAGAAGGGACAGAAGACAAGAACGGGGAGGGAAGCTGTTTGTGCTCCGGACATAGAGCAGGAGCTGTCACTGAGACAAGTGCTGATGTGTGCTGGCCTCTGGGAGTGTGGGTCAGGGACCTTTCCCCTGGTGAAGGCTAGAGGACTCAGACCTGACACCCCATAGAGGATCCCAAACCTGGAAACACCTCCAGGGCAGGCTCCTCAGACCCAGAGAGACTCTAGCACATGTGCACGTGCCCGTGTGCGTGCCCGAGAGACTGCAAGTTCTGCCACCCCACCACCCCCAACCCCACTCCACTTCCCTGCTGGCCTCTCATCTTGTTTTACAGGGGTGACGGGGGGGAGGGGTGGCACCTTGTTAAAGATGCACAAACGAAGCTGAGATGGGAAACACGTGTGGGCCTGTGCGTGTGTGCGTGTGTGTGTGCGTGCGTGCATGCGTGCGTGTGGGCAGGGTCGGGAGGTGCCCTCTTGGGGCACAGCCAAGCTTGGCGTCTCCCGTCCTGTACCACTCACCTGCAGATTTCCTCTGGCAGGAGGCTGGGCTGTCTGTAGAGTCCGAGGCCCCATCTGCACCTCCCAGTTCTGAGCCAAGGCAAAGAAACAGGCCCCCCAGAGGGGCGGGGGTGGAGTGAATGGACCCCTCTCACAGGAACAGGCCTCAGGAATCCCTTTGAAGATCTCCCACCTCCACCCCCATCTCCAGGAAGTGACTCAAACCAGGTGTGATTACCGTAATTAGGCAAACAGGCCACTTTGGGCTCCCTAAATGCTTAGTTTGCAACCCTTTTGATCTCTTCTTCCCCTCCTCGCCCTCTTAGATGGCTGCCATGATCTTGTCCTCACAGGCCCCTGACCTCCTCACTTCTTTTGGACCCTGTCCCAACCCCTGACCTGTCTTTGTGGAAAGCGAGGAGGCTCTCACCAATGCTCCTCTGGGACTCCCCTGCGCCGATGCCCTTCTCGAGCTTCTCCTGCATACCCTTGAGATGCTCTGTTCCATCTGAGCTGTCCCCCTACCTGGCTGTACGCTCTGGATAGGGCATGCTGATCTGAGTTCAAGGTCTGACTCTGCGGGCCTTTGGGCAAATTACTTAACATCTAGAACCGAATCCTTCCCTTCCCTTCCCTTCCTTTCTCTTTCTTTCTTTCTTTCTTTTTTTTTTTTTTTTTTTTTGATGAAGTCTCGCTCTGTTGCCCAGGCTAGAGTGCAGTGTCACGATCTTGGCTCACTGCAACCTCTGCTTCCTGGGCTCAAGTGATTCTCCTACCTCAGCTTCCCAAGTAGCTGGGATTACAGCCACCCACCATTACGTCCGGCTAATTTTTTGTATTTTTAGTAGAGACGGAGTTTCACCATGTTGGTCAGGCTGGTCTCGAACTCCTGACCTCAAGTGATCCCCCTGCCTCGGCTTCCCAAAGTGCTGGGATTACAGGCGTGAGTCACTGTGCCCAGCCCTTATTTTCTTATCTGTGAAATGGGGATGATAACAGCAAAGTCTGCTTCACAAGCTTGTAGTGAAGCATGAATGGGTGAGTGAGTGCTCAACAAATATTGGACCCAGAAAAAGAAAACCTCTCCAAACTATTTGATTTAGGCTCTTTCATCCTCTCAAAGCAGGCTGCTATTTCTCCAACATCCATTCTATGCCAGGCATTGCGCTAAGAGCCTTGCCTGAGCTATCTCATTTAGTCTGCACAGCAATCCTATAAGTGGGTACCATGATGATTGTCCCCATTTTATAGATGAGGAAACTGAGGCTCAGAGAGGTCAACATTCTTAAATTTTCATAGCTAGGAGGTGGAGATGTTGAGCGACTCCAGTACACGCAATTTTAACCGTGACACTAAAATAATCCACCAACAAGGTAGAAATGAACCCCATTTCTAGTGAGAACAAACAGGTCCCCCACCTTGGCATTCCCTCTTTGGGGCCCAGACCCACCTCTCTGCGGGATGGTGAGTTTGCAGGGCAGGGCCAGGGCCATGATGGAATGCTGGCACACGAAGGCAGAGAGGCTCCCTGAAAGGAAGCAAGCAGCCCTGCATGAGTAGAGCTTCCCTAGCCCACCCCACAGTTCAGAACAGAGACTTCGCTGGTCCCCCATCCCTGGGGAGCCTGGAGGCTGGGGAATCTCACCAAAGTAGGGCTCCTCATCGGCTCCTTTGAGATGCACTCCTTTGGCAGAAGACTCGATGAGGAAGTGTCGAATAAGGTCATTGCTGTCCTCGCCTGGATAGAGAAAGAAGAAAGTGCATTCGGATAGAATTCCACCTTGTGGCTGGGCGCAGTGGCTCACGCCTATAATCCCAGCACTTTGGGGGGCTGAGGCCGGTGGGTCACTTGAGGTCAGGAGTTCGAGATCAGCCTGACTGACGTGGTAAAACCCCGTCTCTATTAAAGATTTAAAAAAAAAAAAGCCGGGCGTGTTTCACACGCCTGTAGTCCCAGCTACTCGGGAGGCTGAGGCAGGAGAATCGCTTGAACCTGGGAGGCAGAGGTTGCAGTGAGCCAAGATTGTGTCACTGCACTCCAGCCTGGGTGACAGAGTGAGACTCCGTCTCACCGGAAAAAAAAAAAATGCCACCTTGTCCATCCCCCTGCCTCTCACTCCCACAGAGGAGGTGCCAACACATCTGCTCAATGACTCCAGCCACACCCCCTTCAGAAAACCTTTCTCTTCTTCTTCTTTTTTTGGGGGTGGGGTGGGGAAACCTTTCTGTTGCTCAAGAGTTACCAGGGATTTTTTTGTTGTTGTTAGACATTGTCCTGCTCTGTCTCTCAGGCTGGAAGTGCAGTGGTGTGATCTTAGCTTATTTGCCTCAACCTCCTGGGCTTAAGGAATCCTCCCACCTCTGCTTCCTGAGTAGCTAGGACTACAGGCGTGCCCCACCACGTCTGGCTAATTCTTCTGTAGAGACAAGGTCTCACTGTTTTGCTCAGGCTGGTCTCAACTCCTGAGCTCAAGCGGTTCTCCTGCCTGGGCCTCTCAAAATGTTGGGATTACAGGTGTGAGACACAGAGAGGCCTAGGGAATTTTTTTTTAAATTTATTATTATTTTTTTAGACAGGGTCTTATTCTTTGGTCCAGGCAGGAGTGCAGTGGTGTGATCATGGCTCACTGCAGCCTCAAAGACCTCCTGGGTTCAAGCGATTCTCCTGCTTCAGCCTCCCAAGAACCTGGGACTACATGTGTGCTCCACCACACCTGGGTAATTTTTGTAGAGACAGGGTTTTGCTATGTTGCTCAAGCTGGTCTCAGACTCCTGGGCTCAAGCAATCATCCTGCCTCGGCCTCCCAAAGTGCTGGGATGACTAGCGTGAGCCACTGTGCCTGGCAAGGACACTTCTTAATTATTGTATAGATAAATGTTGACTCTTTGCTCTGGTTTCTGTCTCCTCCTGCCCACCAGGTCATCTTTGCTGGAGCCACGCTGGCCCCGGGCGTGGCAGGGGGGCGGGGGGCTGGGGGAGGCGAACAATGACCTTCTGACTCCTTTCCACCAATCCACAGCGTTCTCCTCAGTCTGGGTTCATTGCCTCTTGCAAGGTGTCCTTTATAAGCAACACCCTCCTCAGAGGTCACTTTCTTATTGTGACAGTGAGGCGTACTGTCAAGAACACAAGGCTGGGTGTTTCATCCTCCCTTTATCACTTAATTGCTCTGGGGTCATTAAGTAACTCTGGGAGCCTCCGTTACCTCATCCATTAAATAAGAAGGTGCAATCCTGGGGTTTGAGTGAGGCCTATGACCCAGGTACTTTGCGTTGTAATCATGTTTTCGTCTGTCTCCCTGGTGAGGTGGCGTCTGGGTCTGATTCCTCTGTATCCCTGCAGCCTCACACAGTGCCTGGTGTGTGGCGGATGCCCTGTGGATGTTTGCTATCAAATGAGCGTGGGAGACCACAGGAAAGCCTGTGATAAGAACTATCACACACACGTGTGCTGAGCTCATACACACACGTGGTAAGCTATCACCCGTGAGATAAGCTAGCTACGCATATAATCACACATTAGGTTCCCTGGAAATGAATCCAGTTTGACTCCAAAGAGAGCAGCCTAGAGGGGGGCTGGGACCCTCCTCCTTCTCTCCCACCGGGAGGAAAAAGCAGGGAACTGGGGGCGGGGCTCGGGAAGGCAGAAGCACTCAGGCTTGCTGTGAAAGGCATTTTTCAGGGTGCCTTGGGGCTGGAGGGCATTGGAGAGAGTACTGGAGTGGACACTTCTCCTAGGTGCTGTTTTAAGACTGGTGCCATGTCACCCTGAAAGCTAATGCCAGAGCCAGGACTGGAAGCTACCACACCCCGCTGCCTCCGTGAGACTTTGAGCGAGCACAGAGACAGATGCATACCTGGTCGATTCTGGGCAGATGGGGGAACCTCCTTGACCTTCAGGGCCAGGCCGAAGGAGCCTCGGTATGAAGAGCTGTCCCTTATGACAAAAGCCCCTGGCTCCTCCTTCCTCAGCAGCTCGATTGCTGGAACAATCCTTGAGTCAGAGATGGACACCGCCCCACCTGGACACCCTCTGTCCCCCTCTGTCCCCCGTAACAGAGCAGATGTTACAGAGTCACCTTTTGTCCCCAGGAAGTTCTTTCTACTGTCAAATCTCCACCACTCTTGCTGTGGTTCCTACTTCCTTGGGAGGTCATGAGGTCAGCAGGACATCCCCCTCCCCTGCTTCCCTGGACCCACTATTTGCCATTCCTTAACTGTAACCCAGGGCCCTGCCTGATGCAAAGTGCAAGACCCAGATCCGATTCTGGGGTCGCTCATGCTTCCTTTTACCTTGCTCTCGGGTGATGTTTGGCTTAAACCAGTATTTAGATGTGTCCATCACGAACTTCATGGTGGGCTGCATGTCCCTGGTGGGACCTGGAGACAGACAGAGAAGGGGGACCCTGTAGGCTGGACAGATGGGAGCTGAGGGATGTTCACCAGAGAAGGCTGGAGACCCTTCCCTATTCTATTGCTCCAAGGTCTCATTCGACCACCATCCCAGACCCTAACCCCATTGTATCTCCAAACTGCCTACGAGAGGGAAAATCAAACAGAAGGATGCCAGGGTTCGGTGCATCTAGAACTCAGAAGTGCCCTTGTATCCTTGGTAATGAATAAAAAAATGAATAGATACAACCTTAGTTTAAGGAGAAATGGTTTCTCAAATCTAGTGTTGAGTCCCCTGGTGAGGACTGAAATAAGAGATAAACAAGGAATTCTCAGATGCTTCATGTTTGATATCACATTCTCCTCCGTCTTCATAATCCTAAGAATTCCTCAGGGGAATATTCAGCTTGGAAAAGAAAATGGCAGAAAACGTGAAGGAGAGGAAAATAGCAGATCCGGGCAGAAAAACATGCCCCTGGGAGGTGGGAGGCTGGGTCTTGACTCTGATGTGGGATAATCGAAGCTCAGAGGGAACCAAGTGGACTAAACAACTTCTGAGGGTCTTTAATGTTCCAGTTGCCTATGAAATTAAAATGAATGTTGTTTTGAGAATATTTTGCAGAATTTGAGAAGATCTGGGGGTACAGTTAGTGATATTATGGGACCAAAGCAGGATGGGAATATCACTAGGCTAAGTAAATGTACTCTTTGAGATGCCAAAATGGCCGTTTCTCTGGGTCCCTAAGGCAGAGAGCAGTAGCTGTCAACCTTGGCGGCTTGAAAAGGAGTGTTGTGACCAGTTACTCTCAAGTAACTCATTAAAAAAAAGTACTGAAATCTGCAACTGATTCGTCCTAGGAAATCGATCAGGGCAGATGCAAAGGCATGCTGGAAGTGTCATTTTCTCCTGCTTGCCTCCACATGGCTTTGTGAGTGGGAGGGAGCAGTGGGCTATAGTAAACATTTCACCCCACTCCCCCAGAGTTGCCTTGATGCCTGTGAATGTCATGGCCAAGTGGGGGCTGAGAAGCCCTCTGATGGCCGAGGGAGGGGGAACAGGGGGTTGGCAGGGGACTCTGCTCATGGGAGAGGCATCCAGAGGGTGCTAGAGCTTAGCTTCTGTGTTTACTGCCGTAGATTCTGGTTGATTTTGTTCTCCTTGGACGCCTGTGGTCTCAGACCCCGGGAAGGAGGGTGTTTGCTGTTTTGTGGTTTTCAGCTGTCTGAACTGGAATGCATTGTCTCTATTGCCCCATCCACCCCCTCTGCATTCTCGTCATCCATGAACGTCAGAGTCAGAACTGACTCGCCCTCTTGCTCTCCTTAAGTTAGTCATCAAGCACATCCTGAGGGTCGCCTGGCTCTGTCCTCACTCCTCCACCCCCACTGCCCCACCCCGGTTCAGGCCCCTGCTATTCGTTGAGCTGCCAGGGTGATCCATTGAGTGTGCACCTCTGACCCCATCACTTTTCTGTGTGAGGCTCACTGATGGTACCCCATTGCTTAAAAGGCAAATTCCATTTTTCTTTCTTTCTTTTTTTTTTAGTTTGGCATTGAAGGCCTTTCACAATCTGGCTTCAAATTACTCTCAATGACTTGAACCTGCACCCAACATTCCGGCATTTCCTGAACATGCCATGTGCTTCCACACCTTCCCGACTGTGGACTCCCTGCTCTCTCTGCTGGGAAAGCCTTTCCTCTGCTTCTCTGGCCACAAACTTCCGATCTACTTCACAGATCCAGCTCGGATGTCGCTTCCTCTATTCTCCAGACTGAAAGAATCATTCCTTCTACTTTGGCCCATATGATTGAGAATATCTCTTTACCTCCACATTTATCCTACCCTACCGTGAGGATTTGTGTTTGTCTCTTTCTAAACTGTGTCCCTTTGTGCGTCCTCGCTACCTGGCATAGTACCAGACACACAATAGTTGCTCAATAAATGTGTTGACTGGCTGTTGCAGAAACCTACTGGCACTTTATCTATTCCCCCAAGCCAAACCTTACGTTGCTTGAAATATTGGTTTACAACGTACCCTCTGGGCATGTGGTGAAGGGGGCATCTGACAGGGTCTGGCTGTGGCTCCTGGTGCCTGGACAGACCTGGTTGCTGGGAGAAGCAGCTCCAGGTCGAACAGAGCTCTGGTGTCCTGGGCTCCGCTGGGGTGGAGAAGACCCTGGTTCTGGGCAGCCGTTGATCAGCACAATGGGTATGTCCACCATGGAGTTGGTGATGGATGGGGGGCAGCTGCTGGCATGTTCTTTGGCCAGTGGTGGACAGTGGGGTGCTCTGGGTTGGCCCATGGTTAGGGTGGGGTTTCTGGGAGCCTGGAAGTCACTGGGTCTCGTACACAGGGACACTGAGCCAAGGCTGTGGAGGCTGGAGGAAGAGCTGGCTGGACTTTCCAAGGATCTGGAAGATGATTGATGACTGGAGTTGCTGGAGTGCAGGAGGGACTGGCTGCTGCAGCAGGAGAGTCAGACAGGTTGTTAGGGCAGCAGGTGGCTCAGGGGCTAGAGCCAGGCTCTGGATCTGGTGATCTGGGTTCCCGTGGCTTTGGCTAAATAGAACACTGCATACCCCACCCCGTACAGCCCACAGCAAAGTGCACCCCCACCTAATCCTTAAGAGATGGTAAGGATACAGAAATGTCCCTGGATGGTAGGGTCTTTGGTCATTTAAAGTAGCCGATGAGCTGACCCCTGCAGGCTTTGGGCATAGGCTGGCCCCCATTCCGTCTGCCTTCCCAGCCAGGTCGTTCTGACTGAGCTGTCGGATCAGGATCTCCCCAGGCCCCCATGACTCCCAGGAGCCGTGCAGATGGGCTGGACCTACGCTGGACCACAACGTGGCTGATACAGAGGGAACTCCCCAGCTGCAGGAGGAGGCCAGCTTCCCATCCAGCCAGACTTCTCCCCGAGCTCAGAGGCCTGTGCCAGTGGGCATGGCTGTGGAATCCCCAGCCTCTGTGCCAGGGACTGCCTTGGCCAGTGGCTTTGGAGGTGGAGTGGGAAGCAGAGTCCTGTGGTTCGGTCTTCCTGGGGCAGAATGGGTGTGCATGTGCCTGCAGTTCTGCTGTGAGGTCTATAGAGAATTGACCTGGGATGATTGTAAGCGATGCCTAGGCAGGGCATTCCCTTTTGGTTTTGGTGCATGCCCAGATTTTGCTCAGAGTAGGGTGCCTTTCAATGATTTTAGGGGATGTGTGCGTGTGTATGTTTGTGTGTGTATGTGTGTGCAATGTTAGAAGCTACCGAACCTACCTTCCAAACATGTAGCTGACATCAGACGCTGGGCTGGCTGATAGCACGGAGATCCTGCTGGCCCGCTGTGGGGCCAGGCCTCCCAGCCGCTTCTCCAGTCTTGGAGAAGCCACCAGTGGGGAGCCCAAGCCATGGGGGCTCAAGGCTTTGCTCCCCATGCAAGGGATTGAGATACTGGGGGAATTTGGGGGTTGAGGGGAGAGACCCTCTGAGGGGGGCAGAGGGCGCTGGTGCCCCCTGCCCTGGTTCCCAGAGAAGATGAGACTCTCACTGCTGCTTCGTGTCTCTCGGGGGACGTCTCTGGAAAGGAGGAGGCCACCACTGCGAGGGGAGCCGAAGGGCGGGGTGACAGAGGGGCTGGAGCAGCGTTGGGGGCCATCATGGCACCTTGATCTGGCGGAGGTCACCTCGATGTACTTTATGTCTTTGGGGGAGAAAAACAGAGCATTGGTGAAACACAGGAGCCTGGACTCATAGAACAGAAAGGCTGGAAGTGTCCTCAAGGCCATTCTGTCCCCTCTTTTATAGAGATGAGGAAACTAAGGCGCAGAGAGGAGAGCCCAACTCCATCTTCAGGGCCCAGTTCCAAAGTCACCCTTCCTGTGACAACTTCTCTTGGGTGAGAAGATGCCGTAGAGGACCGAGGCCTTGGAATGAGACAGACCCAGGCTTCAGATCTGGCTCTGCTACTTTTTCTCTGAGAGAGTTTGGCCAAAAGACTTCACCACCCAGGGTCTCAGTTTCCACACCTGTAAAGTGGGGCAACTGCATCCAGCCTCTTGTTGTTACAAAAAGGATGAAGTGACACTTGTGCAGGCAGCACAGCACTGTTCTTGGCACAGAGCAGGTGCTTAAAAATTGGGCAACCCTCTCCTTTGTCTGTGCCCTTTTCCTAGGTTGAAATGGCCACTTGATGGGTTGTACCAGTGATACTTTCTGATGCCTCTGCTACTCAGGGTGTGTGAAAGTGGTTTCTCTGAGGCTGGGCGCAGTGGCTCACATCTGGAATCCCAGCACTTTGGGAGGCCGAGGCGGGTGGATCACCTGAGGTCAGCAGTTCAAGACCAGCCTGGCCAACATGGCGAACCCCATCTCTACCAAAACTACAAAAATTAGCCGTGCGCCTGTAATCCCAGCTACTTGGGAGGCTGAGGCACGAGAATCGCTTGAACCGGGGAGGCAGAGGTTGCAGTGAGCCGAGATTGTGCCACTGCACTCCAGCCTGGGTGGCAAGAGTGAAACTCCATGTCCAAAAAAAAAAAAAAAAAAAAAAAAAAAAACCAACAAAAAACGAAGTGATATTTCTGTACCTGCAATGAAAGCAGGGATTCCCAAGCTTGGTTACACACTAGACTCACCCCAGGCTGCGCCTCCTGCCAATTAGATTAAACTCTCAAGGGTGTTAACCCAGGCCTCAGTTTTGTTTGTTTTCCAGTTTTTCAGGTGAGTGCAGTAGACCATGAATGGCCCAGCAGGACCATATCACCTGGGCTCCACCCCTACGGAAACATAATCTGCATTTTAGCGAGGCCACCCAGGGCATGTGAATATGCAGCGGAGTTTGAGAACCCTGCTTTGGAGCAGGCACTCCCTGAGCGCAGGGCTTGCTGCATTCTTGAGCTATGGATCTCCCGGGGGGATCGTAACTGGTACACAGGGATCACCCAACACACCCCAGGCTGCCGACTCGCTCCAGCGCCCTTTCCGCTCCCCGGTCGGGGCACCCGGGACTCTTGGGATTCTGAGGCCTTGTTCCTCTCCCGAGGTCAGCCTAGGAGTGGGCTGCTCTGCGGTTCTCCCTATGGTGAGGATGAACACCCTTCCTCCCGACCTGGGGGAGGGGAATTGTCCTTGGTCTTGTTCCAGCAAAGCTGGAGGAAGGTGGGGGTTAATGAGCTGCTCTTTTCTGAAGAGTGTGAGTCTTGCCTCTGGCTTCCTGGCATGGAGGCTGGGGAAACTGGGGAGAACGTGCACCCTCAGCTCCCACCTGCCTGGGGCCCTGGCACATGTACTGTTCCTCCCCGTTATGACTGTGGAGCCCCAGCCTGCCCCAGCCCGCTCCAGGGTAGGGCCATCTGGCCCTGCTCACGGTTACTGCCTCTGTCTGAGCCTGCTTGGGCCACACGGAGGGGGTGGGGAGTTACATCAGATGAGCAAGGGCTGGCAGCTGACCGGGGCTTGCTGCTCAGCGGGTGGAGGAAGAGCCTGGCTTTGTAGCAAAACAAACCTGGGGTGAGTCCTGGCTTTGCTGCTTTTCAGCCAAGGGCATTGTGTAACTTTCCGACCCTCTCTGAGCCTCTGTTTCCTTATCTGCAAAGTGAGGATCTGAAACCAGTCTTCCAAGGCTGTGATGAGGATGAAATACAATAGCCTGGAGCCCGGCCCATGGTGAGGCTCGAGAGAGGAGCCTTTCCTACCTGCCTGCTTTTTGGGGGCAGTATTGGCCAAATGGAGCCCTCTTTCTGGCTAAGGTTGGGGATCTCTCTGCTTAGAAAGATGACTGCAAGGTGAGACTCTTTGGGGGACTGTATGGTGGGCTCCGGAAGAAAAGAGATCTTGGAATGGGCTGGATTCTTCTGGAAGGCTGGAAAGCACAACTTCAATTTTTATAGGACTTTATAGTGTTTATACCCATAATCTCCTCTGAACCTCGTAACAGCCCTTGAGCAGGGCAGGCATTATTTTTTACAGAGGAGGAAACTGAGGCTTGGAGAAGAGTGGGGATGGAGCTAACACTTAGTGTACAACGATGTTTCATAGAGACTGGTCTTTATTGAGTGCAATGTGCCGGGACCACTACGAACACATTGCTTGTATTAGCTCTTTTAACCCTCGTGACAACTCTATTGAAGTAGGGAATGCTATTAACGCCCATATAACAGATGGGAAATCTGGAAGGCTCAGAAAGGTGAAGTAAGTTATCCGATGCTGCACAGGCAGGGAGCGTTGCTAAGCTCTGTTTAGGGACTGCTTCTTCCAGGATGAGCCCTGCCCCAAGGCCTTGCCCCGTGAGAAGGTGCTTGGCTGCTTTGGGGAGGATCTCTTGGCCTGGTGAAGCTCTGGGCTCCCCACTCACTGGGTCATCTAAACATCCACCAGGGACCTTGCTGGGGGTGCTGAGTAAGGAGAGTGGGAGGGGAGGGAGGAGCCCCGTGCTCACCTTCCGTGGCTGTCCCAAGGTGGGTGTAGCTGGGGGGGTGGGGCTGGGGGCCTCCACCCACCGCAGGGGTTTAGTCGCTGTTTACTGGCCTGTGGGGCAAGTCTGAGCAGTGCTGGGTGGGTGCCGGCACCAGCCCCAGGCAGGCGGGTGAGTGGAGGGAGGGCATGTAGGTGAGGGGTGGAGAGACAGTTATTAAACCCCCTTCACTTGGGCTGGTAAACAGCCTTGTCTGGCAGAAATTGCTGGAAAATGAAAGTGGGGGCCTGTTCCAAAGATGGGGTGGGGGACGTTGGAGAGGATAAAGGAAGGGACATGGTGTTTGCTTCTAGGAACCACATTCCCTGTGGGATGGGGGCGCCCGGGACAAGTTTAAAGGAAGGCAGGAGCAGGGAACCTGGGGAAGGTTTGTGAAGCGCCCAGGAGGATGGGTCTCAGAAGAGGAGCCTGCAGGCTGTCTCCAACCTGATGGATTCTGTGATGCCCCAGAGGGCAGAGGACTAGACTTTAGAAAGAGAGAAAGGACAGTGGCCTACGGAGCCCAGAAGGCTGGGGTTTGAGGTTTGAGGCCTGACCTGTCTCTCCCTGGCTGTGTGACTGTGAGCCATCACACACCCACCCTGAGCCTCAGTTTCCTCATCTGTAACAGGAAGTTTCCACTATTTCCTTCAAAAGCCAGACACTGGGATCATGGATTACATGGACTCTTTTTTTTTTTTTTTTTTTTGAGACAGGGTCTCACTCTTGCCCAGGCTGGACTGCAGTGGCAGGATCTTGGCTCACTGCAGCCTCCACCTCCCAGGCTAAGGTGATTCTTCCACCTCATCCTCCCAAGTAGATGGGATGACAGGTTCGTGCCATCACACCCAACTAATTTTTGTATTTTTAGTAGAGACGGGTTTTCGCCATGTTGGCCAGGCTGGTACATGGAATAGTTTTTTTTTTTTTTTTTTTTTTTTAATTCTGGGCTGGGTGATATGGCTCACGCCTGTAATCCCAGAACTTTGGGAAGCTGAGGAAGGAGGATCACTTGAGGTAGGCTGGGCAACATGGCGAGACTGTGTCTCTACAAAAAGTTTAAAGATTACCGGGTTGGCAGGGCGTGATGGCTCACACCTGTAATCCCAGCACTTTAGGAGGCCAAGGTGGGTGAATCACTGAGGTGGGCGAGGTCAAGAGTTCAAGACCAGCCTGGCCAACATGGTGAAACCCCGTTTCTACTAAAAATACAAAAAAATTAGCTGGGCATGGTGGTGGGCACCTGTAATCCCTGCTATTCGGGAGCCTGAGGTATGAGAATCGCTTGAACCCTGGGAGGCAGAGACTCCATCACCCACCCAAAAAAAAAAAAAAAAAGAGATTAGCCGGGCGTGGTGACATGTGCCTGTAGTCCCAGCTACTGGGGATGCTGAGGTGGGAGGATTGCTTGAGCCCAGGCATTGAAGGCTGCAGTGAGCTACGATCACACCACTGCACTCCAGCCTGGGCAACACAATGAGACCCTGTCTCAAAAAAATATATGTATATATATTAGGGGAAATGTCAACATAGAATTGCCAATGTTTAATTTTAAAATTGTCCACGTTAGGATGAAGAGGAACAGTAAACATCTCCTAGCACGGTAATGTCAGAGTTCTTTCCTTGAACAGCCCAAAAGTAGGAAGGATGAGATTGTAAAATGGCAGGGGATCCTCCACTCTGAATACATTTAGAGGTAAGAGAACTCACCACAACGCTCAGAGTTGTAGGCTGCCATGGGCCAGTGAGAGCTTTGTCACCAGCAATAGGGTCTGCAGGGAGGATTTTGGGCGCAGGTGCCTGCTATTCTTAGTGATGGTGGAGAACTTCTCAATGGGGAGCTGACCTGGCTGGGCTGTCTTAGGAGGCAGTGAACTCCCAGGCATTGCAGGTGTCCAGGCGGAGGTTAGAGGAAGGGATTTTTTTTTTTTTTCTCCATCAGAAGGGGCCAGGGCAGTGAGGCAGCTTCCTCAGGACCTTCTGGCCGCTGCCTGCCTTACATTCCCTGTTCCCCAGAGTTAGGTGGACACACGTTCACAATGGCATGTGGTGCCCGGGGCATCTGTGGATGTGGACCCATGCCATCAGCCCTAAGCTGACCATGAGCCCCTTCCGTGGAGGAAGGGCCCAGTTGTCACCAACCCTCACCCAACATGTGTGGACGTTCCACAGGGACTGGTTTTGCCCCACCTGGCCTTGCATATGTGGAACTCCTGTCCTGGGGCATGAATGGTAAGAGCCTGGGCTTACTCCTGCCAACAGTAATTAGGCCCAAGACGCCTTTCCTGCAGTGACGTGCCCATGACTGGCCTTAAGAAACAGGAAGACCCTTGAGGGACAGTTTCTTTAACAGGCCTGGCAGGCAATGCTTGGCGAAAGGGGGCAGAGCAGGCAGGAGCCCAGGAGCCCAGGAACCCGGGGTGCCAGAGGGCGTGGGTGCTGGGCTGGCCTCCACCTCAGAGCCCAAACCTACCCTGGGGCTAGCCCGACGTGCAACCCCAATGTTTAATAAAAACAGCTACGATTTAGAATAGCGTATAGTGTGCCAGGATTAGTGATAAGCAGCCAACAAATGTAATTTCTTTCAATCCCCATAACACCCTTTGAGGTAAGAACTCTCATTATCTCCATTTCTCGGATGAGGAATCCGTGACACAAAGCGGTGAAGCAAGCAGCTTGTGAAAGCTCTGCCTGACGCCAGCCATTAGGCTAGACTGGCTCCTTACCCAACCCCAGCAACCCCAGCTTTCTCATTTGCGAAACGGAGATAAAATATTTGGCTGGGCTCACGCCTGTAATCCCAGCACTTTGGGAGGGCGAGGTGGGTGGATCACTTGAGCTCAGGAGTTCGAGGCCAGTCTGGCCAACATGGTGAAACCCTGTCTCTACTGAAAATACAAGAATTAGCTGGGCCTGGTGGCAGGTGCCTGTAATCCCAGCTACTGGGGAGGCTGAGGCAGGAGAATTGCTTGAACCTGGGAGGTGGAGGTTGTAGTGAGCTGAGATTGTGCTGTTGCACTCCAGCCTGGGTGACAGTGAGACTCCATTGAAAAAAAAAAAATCAGCTCAGGGAGTGGATTGAGAGGATTGAAGATTCCACATAAAGTGCTCAACACAGTGCCTTATATATAATATGTGTCCAGTAAGTGGAATATCTTATGGCTCCTATCTCTAATCCTAATGATGCACCCCCTCACCCTTGCTGGTCTTCCAACCTGTCTAATGTGCCTGCTCCTTGACCCTCATCAAGAGCTTCCTTGAAACTCTTTGTTCAGGAAACTGAAGCCAGATGTAGGAATTTCCAGGTTCCTTTGGACTCGGTGGTGCCCTGGAATTGGCTTGTATCGGCTGGTTAAGAGCTGATTGTTAAATTTTCAGGATTTTGTTCAGCTGGTTACTAAACCCAGCCATTGAGTAATTACATTATGTACACTTACAATGAAATAACTTCCATTAAAAACAAAGGTAATAAATACTCAAAATTCATCACATCCCAATTATTTTACAACAATGTCTCCCCACCCTCCTTATTATTGTCTGTGCTGTCAGGGTTATTGACCATCTGTCATGTCGGTGTGGTGGCAAGGCTGTGTAACAGCCTGCTACTCCACGTGTCTCCAGCTCCTCATTCAGTGACATCATGTTGGTAGCTTGAAATTGGCCAGAGGGGGAGAATTTACACTGTGGAAATGGGCAGAAGCTTCAAATCAGCTCCCTCTGCCCCTGCTCCCCAACCAGGGAGCCAGGGAAACATTCACCAGCATACCACTGCTTGAACACTACTGGGTCCTTATCCTACCATTTCCAGTGTAGGCCTCTCCGGAAAGATACCCCCTAAACAAGGACAGAGGTCCAGATAGCAATCCTACCAACATTTCAGGGGGGCCCCAGGTGAGGCTCTGAAGTGAAACACCCTAGGACAGTGGGGGTCAGGGATCCACATTTACTGAGCTCTTCCTTATGGGCATGGTACTGCACAAAACACTTTCTATAGGAGCTTATTTGAGTCCTCATCAAGTCATAGAAAATTGGTATCTATCACTTTCCAAACTCAGGAAGCAAATAGAATTGGCTAGTGAGGGAAACTTGTATTTATCCCTTTTGTGTAGCATAGAAAACAGAGGGGTTGGTAACTTGGTTAGGTTTGCACAGTCTCTCCCAACAGGACAGGGTCCCCTTCTCTGTACGAAGGAAAGTCCTTCTTCCTCATAAGGTCTGGCGCCAAGCCCTGCTCCTAGTACTGTGCCCCAAATCCTTACCCAAGGCTTCAGGTTCCTCCTTCTTTCTCACTGACATGGTGCTCTGGGCCGGCTCAGCCCGGGGGCCCCCAGTCCCTTGGGGAAGCAGCTGGAAGGTGGGGTCCAGTTCCAGGATCATCTGATTGAGGCTCTCCAGTGAGAAGTCAATGTAGGAGTCAAGGTCTTCCGGGGTTCCCAAGGCCTGCTCGCCAGGGGACGGCAGGAAGCAGGTGGCTTTGGCCTGGGCCTGTGGGGCTTGCTGGAGTCGGTCAGGGGGCCCCATGCAGGGCACGGGGGCCATCAGGGCCTGGGCTCCCCAGCCTTCCGTGGTGTAGTAAGAACACTGGGGCGGCAGGCTGGGGCTGGGTGCTGGGTGCAGGGTCCTCCTGGGCTCGTCACAAGGTGCCAAGCTGACAGCATGGCCTCCTGCCAGCAGTGGGCTGGACATCACCTGGGACATGGTGGGGATGGTGACCTCTGCGGTTTACCTCTGGTTTTCAACCAGCCTCACTGACATCCCAGAGATCTCACTTGCCAACCAGAAGCTCCCAGGACCTGAAAGAGTCCAAGAGTGGGAATGGAGTAACTTCTGTAGGTGAAGCCCCTGCCTCCCCACCCTCCATACAAGAGCGAATTTATTCATTCATTTAAAAGCATGGATGCTGGAGCCAGACCACCTGGGTTTGCAGCCTGGCTCCACCACCTACTAGCTGTATAACCTTGGGCAAGTTAATTGACTTCTCTGTGCCTCAGTTCCCTTGTCTATAAAACAAGTTAATATTTGTAATGTGCTTAGAACAGTGCCTGGCACAAAACAAGCCCATTATGTAAGTGATCATTAAATAAAGTAACTTCAGGCCGGGTGTGGTGGCTCAAGCCTCTAATCCCAGCACTTTGGGAGGCTGAGACGGGCGGATCACGAGGTCAGGAGATCGAGACCATCCTGGCTAACACAGTGAAACCCCGTCTCTACTAAAAAATACAAAAAACTAGCCGGGCGAGGTGGCGGGCGCCTGTAGTCCCAGCTACTCGGGAGGCTGAGGCAGGAGAATGGCGTAAACCCGAGAGGTGGAGCTTGCAGTGAGCTGAGATCCAGCCACTGCACTCCAGCCTGGGCGACAGAGCGAGACTCTGTCTCCAAAATAAATAAATAAATAAATAAAGTACCTTCAGTAGCTGTTTACTGAATATCTACTACATCCCAGGTGTGTTTATTAAGTAAATACTACTTAATGTTTACTGAGTAATTATCCACATAAGCTCTGGTATTTTAAAAAATCCTCATCACAACTGTATAAGGTAGGTACTATTATCCCATTTTACAGGGAGAGAACTGAGGCACAGAGAGGTAGGTAACTTGCCCAAGGGTCACACTGCCAACAAGTGTCAGAGAAGGACTGGGCCCCCGGCTGCGTGATGTCCGAGTGCCTGCACTTGGGCCAGTTGGTGAAACAGACAAGTAAGCGAGCGAACAACTGTAAGCAGTGTCACGAGGAGGAGAGGAGGGACAGTGGACTTTCCTAGTTTAGTGGGGGAGGTTAGGGAGGCCTTCCTGGAGGAAGGGACATGCAAAGGGAGATAAGCAGGAAAAGCAAGAGGTAGTTGTGGAAGATGGGTAGGGATGAGGAGGCAGAGAGGAAGGTTTAAAGTAGAGGGGATGGGCTGGGCGCGATGGCTCACACCTGTAATCCCAGCACTTTGGGAGTCTGAGGTGGGCTGATCCCTTGAGGTCAGGAGTTTGAGACCAGCCTGGCGAACATGGTGAAACCCCATCTCTACTAAAAATATAAAAATTAGCTGGCATGATGGCGCGTGCCTGTAATTCCAGCTACTCAGGAGGCTGGGGCAGGAGGATTGCTTGAAGCTGGGAGGCAGAGGTTGCAGTGAGCCAAGATAGAGCCAATGCACTGCAGCCTGGGCGACAGAGCGAGACTCTGTCTCTAAATAAACAAACATCAAATAACTACATAAATAAAACAAATAAATAAATAAAGTAGAGGGGACCATTTGTGCAAAAGTCTGGCCAGCAGGGAAACTCACAAGACACTATTGAGCACCTGAGTAACAGGGCACCTGGGGTGGGTAGAGGAGATGGGGCGGGGGAGGCAGGCTGGCCAGATCCCGCAGGGCCTTGCAGGCTGGGCTCAGGACTGCCAGCTCAACCCTGAGGGGCAACAGGGAGCCTCTGTAAAGTTTTGAGCTGGGGAGTGACATCATCAGATGCTATTCATTTCCTTGGGGCTCATTTGGGAAAGAGATGTCCCAACCTCTTCATTTTCCTGACTGTGAAAAGTCTTTTCCATTGTCTAACCTTAATGCCACATGCTAGTTTCTTGTAGGTGGGGCTTGGTAAGGAGGTAAGAGGTTCTGGGATTGAGGCTGCCAAGAAAACTGTACAGAGCTGCAATGTGCTGGTTGCACTCCCAGTGGGTGCTCTGAGCTTTGCTGCCTGTCCCCAGCCCCCACCAACACCCGCCCGACTCTCTTTCTTCTCATTGCCAAGACGCTTCCTTTACATCCTGCTTTGGAGTCAGACCTTAGCACTGGAAAAGGTATCTGAGACTAGCCTGGGAGAAGAGAAAATGGACTCAGGGATCCGAAGATTTAGATTTGACTTCTAGCTCAAATAAGCTCCTTATGGTATGACTCTGACCCTGAGTTTCCTCATCTGTGAGATGGGAGTGAGAATTCCTGCCCTGCAGCCTCCCAGAGAGTGTTACGGCACCAGTGAGGTGCTCCTTGTGAAGGTAGTTAGGCAATTCTAAATAGTACTTAGAAAGAAGGACTTACGGAGTATAACAGCCTCATTAACAGTAGCTTCCATTTTTTGAGCGCTGACCATGTGCCAGGTAGTTTACAGATGAGTTACATTTGGGAACTCAATCCTCTCACAGCTCTAGGAAGTACTGCACCCTATTGTCAGTCCTCTTGATTTTTTTTTCTTGAGACAGGGTCTCGCTCTGTTGCCCAGGCTAGAGTACAGTGGCACAGTCATGGCTCACTGCAGCCTTGATCTCCTGCGGCTCAAGTGATTCTACCCTCCCGAGTGGCCGGGACTACAGGCTTGTGCCCTACACCCCGCGAATTTTTTTGTAGAAAGAGGGTCTCACTTTGTTGCCCAGGCTGGTCTTGAACTCCTGGGCTCAAGTGCTCCTCCTTCCTCGGCCTCCCAAAGTGCTAAGATTACAGGTGTGAGCTGCTGTGCCTGGCCTTATTTATTTATTTTGAGTTATCAGTCCATTTTACAGATAAAGATAGTGAGACTCCGAGAGGTCAAGAAACACGCTTCACATCCAGCAAAATGGTGGAGCTGGGATTCAAACCCAGGTGTGGGATTTTGGAATCTTAATTCCTTATGCCACATGGAATTCAAGTGCAGAGGGACACCTGGGATTTGGAGAGGGGGCGTGATTGGCTGAAGGTCGCACAGGTTTCATGAGAAAAGCCAGGCCCCCTTCCCCTCTCCCGCCTCCCCACACCCCCGCGGCTCCCGTAGGTCTGATGCCAGACTTTTCCTTGGCCAGGTCCTGCAGGGGGCGGGGCATCCCGGGCACGGGAAGCTTTCTATAAATGGAAGTGGAAGGGAGCCGGCCTCTGCGCTCCCGCCCTCCCGGGACAGCTGAGGACACAGAGCCGGAACCGCGGCTTTTTCCACACGGGCTCCAAGTGGACTGGGTTTGTTGGGACAGGAGTTTTCTGGCTGTGTCCTGCAGAGGAGGCTGGGGCTGCTGACTTTGCAGAGCTCAAGGAGGGCTGGGTGTCCCCTTGCGACCAGGATCCAGGATACCTGCTTACTAATTTGGACACAGCTTTGGTGCCACCCTGGGCAAGCATCCTTTCCTCTCTGGGCAGACCTCAGTTGTCCCATCTGTATGATGGGGATATGATAGTAACAGACACCAAACACCTTGCATTTTCTCAGCAGTTCTCTGAGGAGGGTGCTATTGCTGCAGGGCTGGAGAGGTTGAGGAATTTGCCCAAGGTCATACAACGTGAACTGTGAATAGGGGTTTAAACCCAGGTGGTCTTCCTCCAGGGTCTCACACTTTTAGCCTCTGCTGCTGCTGCACATATTTAAGAACCCTGTCCAACATTGCCCCTTCTGGGATTCTGGAACCAAGAGGGACGGACCTGGAGCTGAGCACAGGGCAGGTAGCCCCTAAGCTCCTCTTCAGCTTCCCCTCACTTTTAAGGCTCCACATTGCCCTTGGATGTCCCAGGGCAGGGTTTACCCCTGTATTCCTGAAAGCTGCGCCTTTCGCGGCCCCACACACTCCTCTAACTTGCTCTTTCTTGGTGGAAGTGGTGAGGAGAGTCCCTGGGCCCGGGTCTCTGTGTGGTTGGGATGCACGGGGCAGGGGCAAGGAGGGCTCCAGCCACCTCCCCGCCCTGTTTGTGGGTGCCCCTCTCCGGCTCCCACTTCTGATTCTGACTCAGATCTCTTTCTTTGTTCCCAAGGACTCTGGGGAGTCCTGGCACCTTGGCAAATCCCCTCTTCTGTGTCATTGCCAACCTCTTCTCCTGACTTACTCTCTCCCTACGAGCCCAGGTCAGTAAAGGGAGAGGGTGGGGCAAGGGTAAAGCCTGAGTCTCCCCCAGAAGCACTTTGCCTGATTAGCCCAATCTCCACTGCACCCCGTATTTTTGAAATCTGGCTTCCGATCTTCCCATCCCTCCCACCCAGACCCGGTGACGCAGGATGTGGACCGCAGGCAGAGACTACAGGACCAGTGAAGGCCAGCCGCCCACCTCCCATTCCTGCCTACCTCTGAAGGGCCCAGAGGGCTCCCGGAGTGCTGGGAGGCAGGAGGCCTGGATGCTGTGTCCAGTCCCTTTCCATGACCTCAGGCAAGCCTCTTCTCCCTGGCCCTCAGCTCTCTCATCTGTTCACCGAGGGGCACAGTTTTAGTTCCCTTAAAGTGCTGAACTCTGCAGTCTGTGATCCTGAGACCATCTCAGTCTCATCCACATCCTCCACCCCATTTCTCCCAATCTTCACTCTGAGCCCCGAGAAGTGGAGAAGCTGAGAACAAAAGGTTAAATGAGTCTGGGCTCACGCCTGTAATCCCAGCACTTTGGGAGGCTAAGGTGGGAGTATCACCTGAGGTCAGGAGTTCGAGACCAGCCTGGCCAACATGGTGAAACCCCGTCTCTACTAAACATAAGAAAATTAGCCGGGCATGGTGGCACACACTTGTAATCCTAGCTACTTGGGAGGCTGGGGCAGGAGAATTGCTTGAACCCTGGAGGCAGATGTTGGCAGTGAGCCGAGATCATGCCACTGTACTCCAGCCTGGGCGACAGAGCAAGACTCCGTCTCAAAAAAAAGAAAAAAAAAATTAAACAGTTAAATGAGTCAGGGCTGGCAAAGGTGCTCAGTGTTCCTCTCTTCTTAAAGAATAAAGGCACCTACCTGGTGTCCACGGGTGGGCAGACTGTTGCGTTCACTACTGGCTCCTGGGACCAAGACGACTCAGAGTCCAGGTGAAGAGTCACGAGAGGTGCCAGTTCACCTCCAGACCTGCCTTAAGAGCAGCTTGCCCGCCCTCTCTCCTCCCCTCTGGGCGGGCCCTGCACGTGGCCCTGACAGCAGTAGGCCCCACCCCTGCTGGGTCCAATGAGCTCAGGTAGGGCTGACACAGGCAGCAGGAAGGGAAGTACTGGGTGGTGGGTTTTGGGGCCGGGTGTGTGTGAGGGGCTCCCAAGTTCCTGCTTGGCCTTCTTGTGGCACCACATGGCCAGGGAGTCCTTCCTTGGACAGGGCATTGCTAGGATCAAGGTGTGCAGTGGGCACTCCTCAGGTGCTGGCTGGGGCAGAGGACATGGGTTGGCAGAACTGGCAGAGAGTGAGGGCCTTGACAAAGCAGGGTGCCAGTGGGCAGGAGACCCTCTGCAGCCCCCCTTTGTGCTGCGTCATGCTGGAACAGGCACAGGGTAGGGGCCCACTGGAGGTAAGGCTAGGCACGAGCTTGTCTTTTCTTCTTTCTCTCCTTTTACAGTAATGACTCTAGCCTGGAATGGGGCCTCTAACTCAAGGAAAGGAGGCTGAAGTGTCTGGAGGCCTTCAAGAAGGGGCTTATAGCTGTTCCTTCACTCACGGGCTCTCTCCGTCCCTCGTCTGGTCTGTGCCTCAGGGTGGAAGTTCCCTGAGGGGAGGACATTGGAGGGTGATACCAGGAAGCCTGGAAGTCTGGTTTGGTAGCTCCTTCTCCGTGGTTCCAACTCTCTGCCTGTTCTAGAGGGGCCAGGGGTCCTAGAATGTTGTAAGGGGGTGTTCGGCCATGGTGGGGGAGGGCGCTGATGGCAGAGCCTGGTCTGGGGGCGCTGGTCTGAAGTGAGGGAGCTGGCGAAGTCTCCAGCCCAGGGACTTATGGTGACCCCAGTAGGCTAATCTCAGGGGTGGGTTGCCCCATGCCCCCATTATGCCCAGTGGAAGGGCTTCTGGCCTTACAGTTTTTGATGCCCTGGGGTTTCACTGAGGCATGGTGAGCTAGCGCATGGGAGGCTGGTGAGCAAAGCTATGCAAAGTTATATAAGGTGCCCCTTCCTGATGGTGACATAAAAGGTGTCCCTAGGTGTCCATGCAGCCTTGTTGGCACATGGCTTGGTGAGCGATTATGTCTTTGGATGAAAAATGTGATGCTCCTGCCCTGGAGTGGATGTCACTGCACACGGTAGCTTCCCCCATGAGGCTGCGGCTCAGGATTGTGGGAGAGTGGGCAGGGCAACTGGTGAGTTTCTTGAGCGGAAGGGGCAGGTTACAATAGGGCGAAGTGTTGGGCTAAGACTGTGGCAACTCTGGGGTAACCCTGGCCATCTCCCCTGGGGCTGGCGTGGATAGCCTCTGCAGTGGTTCTTCAGGGCCAGGGGACCCTCCAGCCATTCAAACCCATACCTTGAGTTATGGTCTTTCTTGGCAGATTGGCTCTTTTGTTTCACACCCAGCTGCTTCCTTTAGCTTGGTGGTCCCAGAACACTGCCTCACAGACCCTGCCCAACACCATGCCACTGCCCTTCGCCATGATCATCAAGGGATGGATGGAATGGCATTTCTTTATACATCTGTAGATATGACATTTTTTCTTTAGCCTATGGATGTGATAGATTACATTACTTGACTTTTGAATGTTGAACCCTCCTTGCATACCTGGGATGAACCCCCTGGTCATGGTATATAATTCTTTTTTTTTTTTTTTTGAAATGGGGTCTTGCTATGTTACCCAGGCTGGTCTCAACCTCCTGGACTCAAGTGATCTTCCCATTTCATACTTTGGAGTAGCTGGGGTTACAGACATGTACCACTATGCGTGGGTCTGTATAATTCTTCTAATACATTGTTGGGTTCAATTTGCTAACATTTTGTTGAGGATTTTTGCATCTATGTTCATGAGTGATATTGGTGTATAGTTTTCTTTGGTAATGTCTCTGGTTTCAGCAATGCTGGCCTCATAAAATGAGTTGGGAAGTGTTCCTTCTGCTTCTATCTTCTGAAAGAGGTTGTAGAGAAGTGGTCCTATTTCTTCCTCAAATGTTTGGTAGATTTCACCAGTAAAACTGTCTGGTCCTGGTGCTTTCTGTTTTGGAAGGTTATTAATCATTAATTCAATTTCTTTGCTAGATATAGACCTATTCACAGCATTTGTTTTCAACCTCAAAATACACTATTTCCCTAGTTGACGGAATCACCTTGTCCTGCATCTACTCTTCTGAGAGAAGGGATTCCAAGTAGATTAAAAAAAAAAAAAAAGTCCACCATACATTTTGTTGTATTCTGCATGTCTCTCACTGAGGCAGAGGGAAAATCAGTTAAAGAAACTAAGAAATGTAATTTCTGACTGAGTATTTTTCTTGTAGAGAACCCACATTACTCATTCATTCAAAATGCATTTATTTGGCTGGGTGTGGTAGCTCACACCTGTAATCCCAGCACTTTGGGAGGCTGAGGTGGGCAGATCACCTGAGGTCAGGAGTTCAAGACCAGTCTGGCCAACATGGTAAAATCCCATCTCTACTAAAACCACAAAAATTAGCCGGGCATGGTGGTGGGCACATATAATCCCAGCTACTCGGGAGGCTGAGGCAGGAGAATCTCCTGAATCTGGGAGGTGGAGGTTGCAATGAGCCGAGATTACACCACTGTACTCCAGCCTGGGTGTCAGAGTGAAACTCCATCTAAAACAAACAAACAAACAAACAAACAAAAAACAACCACTTATTGAGTGCCCCTGCATTCAGATGTTAGGATGTAGAGATGAATGGGACAAGGCTCCTGCCCCCAAGGAGCACACTGTTCATGGGGGAGTATGACTCATAGACAGAAAGGCCCCCAGATCACAGCCTGGTGCAACCAAGAGGCCTACAAAAGGCTGGAGCTGAGCCATCTTCTGTCAGCGTTAGTCGCGTGTGGATACCGAGCACCTGAAATGTGTCTAGTCTAAACAAAGATGTGCTGTGGGTGCAAAATACAATTCAAATTTTAAAGACTCAGTATGAAAAATTATATGAAATATCTCAATAGTAATTGAATAATTTTTTTTTTTTTTTTTTTTTTTTTTAGAAATGCAGTTACATTATGTTGCCCAGGCTGGTCTCAAACTCCCAGCTTCAAGCTATTGTCCTACCTTGGCCTCCCAAAGGGCTGGGATTACAGGCGTGAGCCACCATGCTGGCTCGGTAATTTTTTATATTGATTGTGTGTGGAAATGATGCTGTTTTATAGATATTGGGTTAAATAAAAATATTATTGAAATTAATTTCCTCTGCTTCTTTTCACTTTTTAAGATGTGTTTTATTAGTTTCCCGAGGCTATTGTAACAAATTACCACAAACCTGATGCCTTAAAACAACAAACATCTATTCTGTCACAGCCTGGAGCCTGAAATTGGACAGGGCCATGCTCCTTTCCGGCCCTGAAAGGGAGAATCCATTCCTTGCCTCTTCAAATTTCTGGTGGCTGTCCTGGAATTTCTGAGCTTGTGGCTGCGTCACTCCAGTCTCAGTCTCCGTCTTCACATCTCCTTCTCCTCTTCTGTCTGTCTAATCTCTCTTTGCCTCCCTTTTATTTTCTTTATTTATTTTGAGAGAGGGTCTTGCTTTGTTTCTCAGGCTGAAGTGCAGTGGTACCATCATGGCTCACTGCAGCCTCGAACTCCCAGGCTCAAGCAATCCTTTTGCTTCAGCCTCCTGAGTAGCTGGGACTATAGGCACATGCCACCACACCCAGCTAAGCTTTTAATTTTTTTGTAGAGATGGAAGTCTCACTATGTTGTGCAGGTTGGTTTCAAACTCTTGGCCTCAACTGATCCTCCCACCTCAGCCTCCCGAGTTGCTGGGATTACAGGCCTGAGCTGCTGTGCCCAGCTCGACGCTGGGCACTTTTTTCAGCAGCTGGTTTCTAACATCCAGTGTTCAGCTTTGTGGGCATCAAGAGGTTGTTGCCGAAACAACTTCCTGAATCAGTTATGATGATGGTTCTTGAAGCCCACAGACCCTGAGCGGCTCCTGATTCTTTTTTTTTTTTTTTTTTTTTTTCTGAGATGGAGTCTTACTTTGTTGCCCAGGCTGGAGTGCAGTGGTGCGATCTCAGCTCACACTGCAGCCTCCACCTCCTGCGTTCAAGCGATTCCCCTGCCTCAGCCTCCCGAGTAGCTGGGACTACAGCTGTGCGCCACCATGCCTGGCTTTTTTTTTTTTTTTTTTGTATTTTTAGTAGAGACAGGGTTTCGTCATGGCTGGAACTCCTGACCTCAAGTGATCGTCTGCCTCGGCCTCCCAAAGTGCTGGGATCATTACAGTTGTGGACCACTGTGCCTGGCCACTCCTGATTCCTTACTCTCCTGCTGGTACCAGAGGGCAAGACTCCCAGGTGGATTGCTCGGCCCCTGTCTTCTGGGAGCTATTCCTGCAGTGCAGCTTGCTCCTCTGGCCCTCTTGATCATTTTCTAAGGACAGAATACTGCATGAAATTCCTCTCTGCTTACACCAGCTAGTGTGGCTTCTGTTTCCTGCAGGTGACTGATGCACATGGGTGGGGCCAGGGTGTAGACTGGCCTGAGCGGTGGGAATTTTCTGTGGTGGGCGGTGGAGATACAGAGGGAGCCTTTAAGCAGGTCAAGGTCAGGGAGGGAGTGACATGAACATATGTGTGACTTAGGGAGGTCCTGTTGCTTCAGGGAGGTGCTGAGCCCCCTGAGAAGGTAGCAGAGGTGCAGGCTTCACTTTTCTCTGGGAGTCCCTCTTCTGTGGGGTTAAGACAGACCCAAAAGATTGGAGAGAGATGTTCTTTGCTTCAATGGGGCAGATGATTGACTTTGAGTATTTAGACTCCAGAGCATTCTAGGCTTTATTTGCCACATGCAAATCTAAAATGAATAGCAGGGAGGACTTGACAGTAGAGAAGATAGTGAGAATTTTGGTAACCAAAAACCAGGCTTGGGATCAAGAGAGAACAGAGCAGGTAAAAGCTCAGCACTGTCTCTCTGGGTGTCTGAATTCACACTTAGTCTCCATTGCCAATTTGCTGTGATACTCCAGGAAAGAGAGTTACCCTTTTAGGGCCTCTGAATTCCCTCTGAGTGGGAGGAAAGTTTCCCTTCTCTTGTTGCGTAGGAGGGGTGAGGAGCAGTGGAGAGAGAGGTCCTTCTTTTTCCAGGGGAGGAGATGATGGTCTTCCCAATGAGGCTGCCCTCAGGTCTTACGCTTTTGGACCTCTGACCCCCTAGCTATAACATGCACATGCCTGGCCGGGCGCAGTGACTCACGCCTGTAATTCCAATACTTGGGGAGGCCGAGGCAGATGGATCTCAGCCTCAGGAGTTTAAGACCAGCCTGGGCCGGGCGCGGTGGCTCAAGCCTGTAATCCCAGCACTTTGGGAGGCCGAGACGGGCGGATCACGAGGTCAGGAGATCGAGACCATCCTGGCGAACACGGTGAAACCCCGTCTCTACTAAAAAAATACAAAAAACTAGCCGGGCGAGGTGGCGGGTGCCTGTAGTCCCAGCTACACAGGAGGCTGAGGCAGGAGAATGGCGTGAACCCGGGAGGCGGAGCTTGCAGTGAGCTGAGATCTGGCCACTGCGCTCCAGCCCCGGCGACAGAGCGAGACTCCGTCTCAAAAAAAAAAAAAAAAAAAAAAAAAAAAAAAAAAAAAAAAGACCAGCCTGGGCAAAATGGTGAAACCCTCATATCTCTTTAAAAAAGGAAAACAAAAATTAGCTGGGAGTGATGGTGCCTGTCTGTAGTCCTAGCTACTTGGGAGGCTGAGGTGGGAGGATCTCCTGAGCCCAGGTAGGCTGAGGCTGCAGTGAGCCATGATGGTGCCACTGCATTCCAACCTGGGTGACAGACTGAGACCCTATTTCAAAATAATAATAAGAACAATAACACCCACATGCCTGAAGCTGTAGTCAATGGCTTGCCTCTGCAGGGCAGGTGAAGCCCAATTCGGGAACATCTTTATTATGAAGGCTCACATCCAGGTCAAGTGGCCCTATGCATTCTCCAACCCCAGACTGGAGGGCCCCTCAGGTACTGCTGCATCCTCAGACTCAAACTCTGTTGTTCATGCATCCCATCGGTAAAAAATGTTGAGCAGGCACCCCAATAACTATTTGTTTATAAATTACAGATATATAGGCCAGGTGTTGGTGGCTCATGCCTGTAATCCCAGCACTTTGGGAGACTGAGGTGGGTGGATCACTTGAGGTCAGGAGTTCAAGAGCACCCTGGCCAATATGGAGAAACCCCATTTATACTAAAGATATAAGAATTAACGGGATGTGGTGGTGCACGTTTGTAATCCCAGCTACTTGGGAGACTGAGGCAGGAGGATCACTTGAACCCAGGAGGTGGAGGTTGCAGTGAGCCAAGATCATGCCACTGCACTCCAGTCTGGATGACAGAGTGAGACTCCATCTCAAAAAAACCCCAAAAAATTATGTATATGGAACTTTACAAATTATATACATGAACTATGTATACATAAATATATTAGTATTTACATTATAAAAATATATGTACATTATAAAATATGTTATGCTCATTATACATATATGTATAAACTATATCTATTATATGCATTCTACAATTATAAATAAAAATGAAGAAAAATACATTGAATCTTTTTTGATGATACATTTAAAGGCAATTTTATGGCATTTCATTTAATAAAAACCCTTTTGTTCTCACAATGAGAGCAGCGTGATTGAATGTGCTTGTTGATTTTTGAAGATCCTGGTTTGTGAAATCGGAAAGCACTCTGTGGAACAGTGATTTGAATATCTCATTCTAAATTCAGTGTATTTCAATATTCAGTTTTAATGGTTGTCACAGCTGAAAAGAAGGCCTCGCGAAGATACCTAGATCCAGACGGACGGGGTGCCTTGTGGGCTCAGCTCATTAAATCATGACATTAATTTTCAATTTTCAATTTCATCCACCAATTATGCAAAGGTTTTGTTCAAAATTGGCTTGCAAATTTCCGTCTTCTCTCATGTCAATCAGTTGTTCTTGCAAAGAAATTGGAATATGTTGCATTTTAATACTTTCAGCAAATGGATTTTAAACCCACTCAAACTCTTCATTTAGAAGATTTTTAAGCAAATTAAACATTTCTTTTTTAGTTCGTTGTTTGAAGGGCAGATATGAAAGATCTTGGGAACACGTGAGGTTTTCAGCAACAAAACCATGTAACAATGGGAGCGCTTTCCGACCTTATTTTCAAATGCTCTGTCATATCTTTTCCTTCCCCCACAGTTGCTTCCTTGATAACTTGGCTGAACTTCACCTTTATCCTGATGAAAAGAGATTTCATTTTTGGAAATCTCCACTGTAGCACTCAATAGGCAATACTTGTTCTTCCTTTGTGAGATGGCAGATGAGGCGATCTTCTGCTATTTTCTTGCTGTTTCTTTGCAGAAATCTTTTTAGGTCATTTATCCTTTTTTTTTTTTTTTTTGAAGGAGGGCTAATTTAGTTTGAATCAGGCAGTATAAATTGGGCATATGCAGACATCAATATGTCATAATACATTGAAAGTGAGCAACAGAGTGAGAGTATGGCCCTCAAGTTCTCTGCCTGATGGAGTGACTAATTCAGGAGACACAATTGGCCGACAAACAGACCGAGTGAGGGTGCCTGGGTCAATCTGTATGTTAAATATTAGTTGACTTGAATTTTTCCTTCCTTCCTTCCTTCCTTCCTTCCTTCCTTCCTTCCTTCCTTCCTTCCTTCCTTCCTTCCTTTCGAGTCTCACTCTGTTGCCCAGGCTGGAGTGTATTGGTGTGATCTTGGCTCACTGCAACCTCCAGCTCCCAGGTTCAAGGAATTCTCCCTGCCTCAGCTTCCTGAGTAGCTGGGATTACAGGCACCTGCCACCATGCCTGGCTAATTTTTGTACTTTTTAGTAGAGATGTGGTTTCACCATGTTGGTCAATCTGGTCTCGAACTCTTGACCTCAGGTGATCTGCCCTCCTCAGCCTCCCAAAGTGCTGGGATTACAGGCTTGAGCCACCGTGCGGAGCCTCTTTCTTTTTTAAAAAAAAAAAAAAATTTATTCCTTTTATAAATTTTTGTAGAGATGGGGGTCTCACTATGGTGCCCAGGCTGGTCTTGAACTCCTGGACTCAAGCAATCCTCTTGCCTTGGCCTCCCAAAGTGTTGGGATCACAGGCATGAGCCTCTGCACTCTCCATCTTTCTTACTTTTAGATACAAATACACGTATATGAATTCTAAAATTTTCTTTCTACATTCCGTGGTACCTTTGGGGTATGTATGTGTAACCTCATTGGGCTGACTGGTGAGCTGAGGCTTAGTGTGGGGGTTGCCTACGGGACCTATTGCCAATGGAGTGATAATGCCAGACTGAAACTCAGGTCCTTGCCTTCCACAATCCTCCCTGGACCCTGACAGTGTGGATGTGGAGGTGATGCAGGGTAGCCTGTGCAAGCCCCACCCCTGCATAGGGTCCTGTGGCCCTAGGAATACCTGTCTCCCTGGACTCAGGGCCAGAACCTGAACATCTGCTCTGCTCTGTGCTCTCTGGGGAGCAGCATCAGGTAAGCCCCAGAGCAGGTGTGGACATGCTTCTGATTAGAATGCCCCTTTCTTTTCCCACTCCCTTCCTTCCTCACGTCAGAGCCAGGCCTCTCAGACCAAGTCTAGAGTACCGTGACCAGGGGTAAGTTTTGTGGGCCTCTCAGAACCGAGGAATTTGTACTTGGCTTTGGGACATAATTTGTTGATTTTTACACCTCAGATCTGAAAGGAAAATCAGCCATCTGTGCCCAAAAACAGATAGGCTGGGGGTTGGGCACTGCCATCCTTGGGCTTGTCCTCCTGGGCCTCTCACTGTCCTCGGAGGAGGGGAAGTGCGGGCTGCTCTTGGTGGCATCAGTACCTGTGCAGCAATGACCCAAGTTGCTGGACCGTCTGTCCAGGCACTGGCCAGGAGAAGGGCATCCCCGGCCAGCTCATGTGCGATCCTGCATGGCCCTAGGCCCAAGGTGAGCTCATGGGATGAGTAAAGCCTCCTGCTGAGCCTGGCGGCTGAGTAAGAGGACACGCTGTGCTCTCACACCTCCCTGGCCCCACCGCGGCATGCCCACCCTTGTCTTCCCTTCTGCTGCTTGGCGTGTTGTCACTGACGGCATGGGGCAGCCCTTTGCACACCGCATCCCTGGAGCCACGTGTTAACTGTGAGTTAATAAATGGGTGTTGTTTTTAGCCACTAAATCTGTGGTCATTTTTTACATTGAAGTAGAAGAGGAATATATACCATAAGTCTGAATATTCAAAAGCCATAAGTCAAGCTTACAAACTGTTAATAAAATATGTTCTATCCATCTACCTTGATCTTTTTTATGACTGTGAAGGCCAGGGTCAAATTCATAATTCTCTGACAACTAGGAGTTCTGTGCCAGGAGGTAGCTGCCTGGGGAGGGCTGGCCCCTGGATCCTAGTCCCTCGCTGGGACTTCTCATCTTCTCATTCCTGGCTTCATCCTGCACCAGAAGCGGGGGGGACAGAAGAGCCAGGAGAAGCCAAATTCTAACCACTCTCCTTCAAACAGCTGTCCCTTGGGCCCTGAGTGTGACTTGGCTTTGGGAAATTAACCTGGAGAAGAGTTTCAGGGCTGTATGGGCAGGAATACCATCGTCCTCCATGGGGAATGCATGGTCTAGAAGTGAGGGCTGTGGTTCTGGTGGGTACATCCACGCGGACCCACAGACTCTTCATTCCGTGGGGGTGGCCAAAGCAGAATTCCTCTACAGCCGGGGACCCAAGCCAGGGACCTTTCATTTTATCCTTTTATTGTAGTAAAATATGTATGACATCAAATTTACCATTGTGAATTTAATACATTCACAATGTTGTGCAACCACCACCTCTATTTCGGTCCAGAACATTTTTATAGCCCCAAAAGGAAACTCTATACCCTTTAAGCAGTCACTCCCATCTCCCTCTCCTCCAGGCTCTGGCAACCACTAATCTGCATTCTGTCTTTATGGCTTTACCTATTCTGGATATTTGATATAAATGGAATCACACACTACGCAGCCTTTTGTGTCTGGCTTTTTTCACTTAGCATAATGATTTCAGGTTCCTCCATGCTGGAACACATTTCGGTAGCTCATTCCTTTTTATGGCGGAATAACATTCCTTTGCACGGATAAACCATATGTCCGGGGGGCTTTCCTGCCAGGATCTAAGATGGTATTGGGCTGGGGCCTGGGGGAGGTCAGCTGGCGACTTTATCTCTTTGTCCTTTTCTCCTCCATGCCTCTTGGGGTTTGTCACTTTAGAATATGCTGCTGAGGCTTGGGGACCCAGGAAGACAGCCTGTCTCACCATGTCCGCTAGTCTTTGAAACCTGATCCTGAATCCTGCCTGGCGGTGGCCGCAACATCAGACAGAGCTGGAGCTGGTGTGACCCCATCCCAGGAGGACGCTCCTATTTCGGGGCTCCCAGCTGTCTGTCTCTGGTCAGGGTGCCCCAGCAGAGTCTGGGAAAAGCCAAAGCCTGTCTCTGGTGACAGCTCTGAGGTCCCACAGTGGGGAGAGGTGGTGGGTGGGGGAAGGAGTTGGACTTGCTCAACCGCCGTGCCTGGAGGGCGGAGGGAGTCCATCCTGGCACAGGGCAGAGCAATCAGACCCACGCCCAAAGAGATGCTTAGTTCTTCACTTGCGGAGCCTATTTTCCAGGGAAATTTAATTCCACATTGTTTGTTCTCTGCTCTGCAGACGCCTCGGGGTTCTGTGCCAGGAACCGAGCTGAGGAACTCAGCTGAGGAAACCACGGAAATCTCATTTGAAGAGGAATTTGGCCCCTGGAGCCCCCTCCCCACTCACTGGTGAGAGGGTGCCAAGACTTCAGTTGCCGCCGCCGCACCAGCAAACCCCAAACCACAGGAATGCAATGGGGTCACCTGGGGACAGAGGGAGATGGCTGGACAGCGAGTAGGCAGTGAGCCCTTGGGCCTGCATTGCATGGGGGTCTGCTGTTTTGTGACAAAAGCACTGGACTTGGTCTCCAGGCCTGGGTGTGGATTCAGGCTTGCCACTCTGGTCATGGGATCTTGGGTGGTCACGCCTGTGGCTAACCATGCTCACCTGGCCACTCTGGCCTTTGGACCAACTCAGGCAAGGAGCTGAGCTTGACAGGGAGGGAAGCCACAGATGGGGGTGGACGGAGGCGGTGAGTGAGAGTAGAATGTTCTGGTCTCCAGGCTCTGCAGCCTGAGCTGGGGAGGCACCCAGCACTTGTTACCCAGGAAAAGGAAACTACAATAATGACATCAGCTATGGGTCAAGGATTGCTCCAGGCCCTTTTTTTTTTTTTGAGACAGAGTCTTGCTCTGTCACCCTGGCTGGAGTGCAGTGGCGCCATCTGGGCTCACTGCAAGCTCCGCCTCCTGGGTTCGCGCCATTCTCCTGCCTCAGCCTCCCAAGTAGCTGGGACTACAGGCACCCGCCACCACGCCTGGCTAATTTTTTTTGTATTTTTAGTAGAGACAGGTTTCACTGTGCTAGCCAGGATGGCCTCGATCTCCTGACCTCATAATCCACCCGCCTCGGCCTCCCAAAGTGCTGGGATTACAGGCGTGAGCCACCGCACCCGGCCGGCTTCAGGCACTTTATATAATACATTGCATTTCTCCTTATGATGGCCCTCTGGTGTGGCTGGCATCATTCTCTTTCACAGACAAGGAAACCAAGAAAGGAGAAGGGGACTCCCCTAGAGTAACTGGTACCAGGGCAGAGGCTGGGCAGGGGGTGATCATCCCCAAATGCTGAGTGCTCCACACCATGCTACTGGCCCCCGACTCAGTCCTCAGACTTGTTCCTTGGTGAGATCACAGTTGAAATGATAGTTTCTTCCTCTTAAAACTCCTCCTAGTTAAGAAAAGAATCATAGTATTTTTGAGCGGGAATGGACTTGGGTACGAGTTACCATTTTATAAATGGGGAAATTGAGGCTTGGAGAGGAGAAGCTGCTTTTCCATTTGGATCTTCAAATGAGATTCCCGTGGTTTCCTCAGCTGAATTTCCCAGCTCGGTTCCTGGCACAGAACTCCGAGGCGTCTGCAGAGCAGAGAACAAACCATGTGGAATTAAATTGCCCTGGAAAATAGGCTCCACAAGTGAAGATCTGGAAGATCTTCCTGACTTTTATCCCCCAGGAAGACAGCAGATCCAGCTCCAGATGCTCTCTGGCCATTTGGCCCATAGGGGTAGAATCCAGGGTCCCCGAGGCCAAGGCTGTCTTTAGTGCCCAGTGGGGCAGAATCTCCTTGCTCTGCCCAGGTTCCACGCCTGTCTGTTGGTGTGATCCTGTGTCCAACCTGAGAGGCCAGTGATAGTTTGGCGCACCCTGTCCCCACTATTAGAACCCTGCTGGGTGGGTTCAGGAGTGCCACGTTGGTAGACGAAGCACTGCTCTATTTTGTCCCTCACCTTAACAGGCACACGTCACCTTATTGGGTGGCTCCATCCAGCAGAAGGAGAGAAGGTGGGAATGAGTGCCATCGTGGTTCAGACACTGTCCAGTGGGGTCACCTTAGCCTAGTCACTTCATATATGGAGGGATTCCTGGCAGCAGGCTCTGTGCTAAGGTGCTGGGGAAACAAAAATAAAATAATGTCCCCCTTCTCAAGGAGGAACTCTCAGTCTAGTGAAGGCAGATATGCAGTTTAACAATGACTATTTCATGATGTCCTTGCTCTGCAGAGGAGGAGGTGAGCAGCACAGTGGGAGCACGGAGGGAATCAGGACCGGCTTGCTAGAGGAGGCAGGGCTGAGATACAACGAGAAGGGTTATTTGCCAGGTGGACAAAAGCAGAGGTCATTGAGTTTAGAAAGTGGGTTCAAATTGGGTGCACTGGTGCACTTCTGTAGTCCTAGCTACTTGGGAGGCTGAGGCAGGAGGATCCCTTGAGCCCAGGGGTTTGAGGCTACAATGAGCTATGATGGTGCCACTGCACTCAAGCCTGGGTGACAGAGTGAGACCCTGTCTCAACAAAAAACAGCAGACTCAGCAAGTGCAAAGGAATGAACATGTGGCACGGAAATGTGGAATAACTTGGAAGAGTCGGATAATATAAAGTGGCATGGTGGCAGTGATGGTGCGGGGATGTCAGGCTGGCGAGGGAGCGATGCCAGATGTAAGTCTTTATATACCATGCACAGGTGTTTCTACTTCATCCTCAGAGGCGTTGGGAGGCATGAAGCATTTCAAGCAGGGGATGGACACAACCAGATCTGTGTTGTGGAAAGTCTGCCTGGGCTGCCCCAGGAAGGGCGTGATGAGGGTAGGGAGGACACCCAGAAAGCTGATACTGTGATCTGGGTGAGATGGGGTGGGGTAGGGGAGGAACCCTAAGGCTGGGCAGTGAGAGAAGTAACAGAATTGAGGGATTGTGCTTAGCTGGTTTGGGGGCCTGGGGAGGAGGGATTTGGTTTTTGGCTTGAGTGACTGGGTAATTGGGGCACCGTCCATCCCAGTAGGGAAATGGGAGGTGTGTAGGTTTAATGGTGAGGATGGAGATGCATGTGCATTAAGTTTGGGGACCTGATGATTTGAGGTGCTCATGGGACATCCAAAGTGAGATGTCTGGGTGACAGTTGATATAAAGTTTTGGAGGCCAAAAGACAAGTTAGGGCTGTAGTTTGATATTTGGGGCTCATCACCCTACGTCAAATACAGACGAGTTAAGGGGGCACAGCATGCTCTGGAAGCTGCACAGGATGACTTTGGTGCCCTGTACATCCACCGTTGGCATTTGCCGTTCCCCTGCATGCTGAGGCTTCTGCCTGCATCCCTGCAGCTCTGCCAGAGGCCTTCTCTGCAGACAGGAGCAGGCTGTCTGTCCTGTGCATGGGAGACGCTAGGAGTGCTGTGGAGGTGATGACCCCAGGAGCAGCCTCCAGCCAGTGACAGATGAGAACTGGATGATGAAAACTCCGTCTTCGCCTCCCGTAGGTGTGTTCCGCCATCTCCCAGGGGCTTCCAGTGGGATTGCGTTTGAGTTCCCAGTTGCCCACAGGTGCTTGTCAGTCCTCCTCCATTGGCTTTCTCCCCTTTTCTGTGTCACTCTTCCATTTCACTACAGTGCTTCCTGGGATCACCTGCCAAGTCGATGAATCTCATGCTCATCCTTGTCTCAGAGTCTGCTTCTGGGGAACCCGTTCTAAAACACTGGTTTCCTTCAGTAGGATGAGCATCTGCATTGACTGCTTCCTGTCCTGATTGCTCCTTCATGTTTCCAGCATGTCTTGACTCTCAACTGGCCTGGAAGTGACTTCAGGGTGTTTTCATCTCTGTGTCTCCAGCACCAGGATGCCAGGGAAAGGGATTCCTCAGCAAGCGGTTGTTGAATATACGAATAAACCCACCAGTGGCTTCTCATTGCTTTTAGGATCGAGACCCAACTGTTCAATCAGCTTCACCAGGCTCCTTCCCACCTCTCCACCTCCACGTCCTGCCACCCTCCCCTCTACCCTCTGAACTGCAGTCACTCAGGCCTCTCCTCCTATTCCTCTTCAATTTTCCATGTGCTTTCCTCCCCGATGGCGCGTGTGGCACATGTGGGTCTCTGCCTGACTGCTCCTTTGCCGAGCCATCCTCTTGACACAGTACTAGTTCACACCTCCTCCCCTATCCTTCCCTTTGCACTCCTCCATTTCCCCCTCCCCGCCCCCTTCTCCCTCAGGCATCCTCTCCGCAGCAAAGATGGCCCTGACCACTGTCTCCGGCCCAGACCAGTTGGGGTCCTGCTGTTCTAACCTCCTGTAGCACTCTGTGTATTTCTTCATGCTCCCTATCGTTGATTTCGGTTATGAATTTTTTTTTTTTGAGACAGAGTTTTGCTCTTGTTGCCCAGGCTGGAGTGCAGTGGCGCCATCTCGGCTCACTGTAACTTCAACCTCCTGGGTTCAAGCGATTCTCCTACCTCAGCCTCCTGAGTAGCTGGGATTACCGACATGCGCCACCACGCCCGGCTAATTTTTTTTTGTATTTTTAGTAGAGATGGGGTTTCACCATGTTGGTCAGGCTTGCCTCGTACTCCTGACCTCAGGTGATCCATCCACCTCGGCCTCCCAAAGTGCTGGGATCACAGGTGTGAGCCACCGTGCCCGGCCTTGGAATTATTTAAATAATGCTTAGACTGATGTTTCTCAAACTTTTCTGATTATGAACTACAGGAAGAAAAGGACTTTATGCCAGGACCCAGTTCACATAATACATGTATAATTGAATGCTTATCCTTACTGCATGGGCCACACTTATATTTTCTATCCCATGCTCTATTGCATTAAAAAAAATGCTGGCTGTGACTCACTAAATGGACTATAGGCTGGCAGTTGGGAAAAAAGGTCTAGACGACAAGGTAGATGCCTGCAAATTCAGGAGAGTAGGGACTTAATTCACTTGTGCTCACTGCTGTCCCCCAGGGCACTGCACCGTGCCTGGCACCCAGAAAGGTGCTCCATCAGTATTTGTTGAATGACTGTATGATAGGAACAAACACGGATGAATGAATGAATGAATGAATTGCCTGCCCCACCCAGACAGGAAAGTGTGGCTTCTATCAGATTTTTCTGTTACCAAAAAATACCAGCCCACTTCCTGTGGCTTTGATCTGCAGCCTTAATTCTAAACTGCCCTGCCTCAGTCAACAGCTATCTGCAGCTCATTTCCTGCTTTCTGGCCATCTTATCTCTCTCTCCAAACATTTCTCAGCTTTCTCTTTCCAGGTGAGTATACCCAGAGCCCCAGTTCTTCCTCTTGCAACTTTGGCAGCACAGGGTGGGGCTGCCCTTTTGGGCCAAGTACTTCCCAGATCTCAAGCTCCTGGGGTGCGGGGCCTTTCTGGGTCAGGTGTGTCCTTCTGACTCCAGCCTCCTGGGCCTGGAGACTGGGCCCAGCTAGGACTGGGCCTGGGCATTGGTCCACATCCTGTTGATAGTCTTTGGGACAGGATGGGGGGTGAGGACGGAGGGTAGACGTTGATGAAATAACCATGCAAATGTCTAATTATGGACTGTGAAAGAGGCTATGAAGGAAAAGTCAAGGTTGCCTTGAGAATGTAACAAGGTACATGCCTATAGGGGATCAGGGAGAGCTTCCTCAATTAATCCAAGATCTGGATACAGTGGAAGTTAGCCAGGCAAAGAGGGTAAAGGAGAGAGAAAGAACTTGCAGATGGAAGAGACTGCAGGTGCAAAGGTCCTGGGGTAGGAGTGAGTGATAGTGGTCCTCTTGAGGAGCTGAAGAAAACTCAGTGCAGCTGGTGGACAAAGACACAAGGATTTACAACAACAAGGCCAGAGAGGCAGCTGGGGACCAGCCCCAGTGCACCAGCTTAGAGGATTTGGATTTACCTTGAGAACCGTGGAAAACAGAACATTTGTAGAAGTGTGACGACATTGTGTTTGTTGTTGTTTTTTGTTTGTTTTCGTTTATTTTTATTTATTTATTTTTGAGACAGAGTTTCGTTCTGTTGCCCAGGCTGGAGTGCAGCGACGCTATCTTGGCTCACTGTAATCTCCACCTCCCGGGTTCAAGGATTCTCCTGCCTCAGCCTCCCTAGTAGCTGGGACTACAGGCACATGCCACCATGCCCAGCTAATTTTTTGTATTTTTAGTAGAGACGGGGCTTCACCCTGTTAGCCAGGATGGTCTCAATCTCCTGACCTTGTGATCCGCCCATCTCGGCCTCCTAAAGTGCTGGGATTACAGCTGTGAGTCACAGCGCCCGGCTCTGTTTTTTGGTTTATTTTCGAGACAAGGTCTTTCTCTGCCACCCAGGCTGGAGTGCAGTGGCATGATCATAGCTCACTGCAGCCTTGACCTCCTGGGCTCCAGCAATCCTCCCAAGACATTGTGTTTTGAAAGATCCTTTGAGTGTGTTTGGCTAACGGGTGGGGGAGCTGATCAAGTGTAGAGGCAGAGCCTAGGGTGGTGGTGGTGGAGACACAGGCACATGACTGGCTTTGAGAAACACAGTACTTAGTAGGCACTGTCCAAAACAGTCCAATACAGTAGAGTTGAATTTGTCCATTCAACACTATTAAACACCATGACTCTAAGGACCAGAGAGCCAGGCTGGGCTCTGCCTTTAGGCAGCTCTCACTCCCAGAAATTGGAGTGCAAGTTGCAGGCAGATTGGCCAGGCTGAAAGTGCAAAGTGCTCAGGGAGGTTCAAATAGCAAGCATGCGTCCTGGAGCGCATGCCCAGAGGAAGAAGGAGCACCTTCAGTGGATGTTTTCCTGCAAATACTGTTTGAGTTCCAGGCAGAAGAGAAAACGGGGCCCTGGGAGAGGATTCATTAGGGTCTCCTCCCTGATTCCTCACCATCATTTATAGGACTTTTGGCTACAGGGATCTTCCCTGCATTCCACCGGGGCCCGTAGTAGGGCTGAGAGTGTGAGAGGGAACAGGGGTCTCCTCAAGTGCTTGGGGCAGCCGAGCCTCGTAGGTCAGGTGAGAGAAGGGACATCCAGACTGCTCTCACTCTCCTCTTCCTGCCTCTGACTCATTTTCCTTGGAAGTGCATTTCTCTGTAAACCTGCTTACTCATGGAGTCTCCGCCCTCCAGCTGCAGGCTCGCACCCTTCCCTGGGGTGTCTCAGTGAGCAAGCTCGAGCACCCACCCATATCCCCTCATACCCATCTCCAAGTAAGGCCTGGGTCTTCCCCTTGGAGTGGGAGCTCCCTGAGGGCAGGGCAGGGATGTTTCTTTGCTTGGTGATTAGGGCTCCTCCAAGGCCTTGAGGAGGGTTTCTCACCCACAGCTTGTTGCCAGCCACCCTCGCGCCAGCCCTCTGCCCCTCAAAGGGCTCTGAGGGATCCTCCTGTTATATGGAATGGCAGGTTGTGGGGTGGGTTTGTGGGGCTCCAGCTGCCTCCCCAACTACTTCCTGCTGCTGAGGACTGTCTGGAGGGCTTCAGGCCCTGGCTGTGGGGAGTACAGACAGCCCTTGAGGGTGCTTCCCCATCAGAGCCCACTCTGTCCATTTCATCCAAAGAGCTCCAGGGCAAACTCTGCTGTGACTGGAAATGGGGCCGGGCTTTAAGGGGCTGCTGGGGGCTCATGGAGGTCAGGTTGTGCTCTCCAGCCTGGCTTTCCTGACTCCTGGGGGCGCTGACAGCAGTGCTCTCTCCCTGGCATCTGGCTCCCTCCTCTGCCGCACCCCCTGCCCCCGCTCCGCCTGGACTTCTGGGTCCGCTTCATAGACCAGCAGCAGAACTGCACAGAGAGGGTAAGAACTGCCTTCTAGTCAGCAGAAGCTCAGATGGAAAGAGACTCTGCTGACCAGCACCAGGGCATCTGGGGCAGCCCCATGGGAGCTCCCCAGGGCTGGGAGCTCACAATCACCTGCTCCAGTCCCTGCCTTCCTGCCAAGGGGCGGACCCTCTCCAGTGTGAGCTGGGACCTGAAGCAGGCGCCTTTCCTTGCTCTGGTCTCACTACGCTTTGGTGTCCACCCAACCTCCTAAGATCACATCAAGGGGCGCTTGGGAGAATAGGACGCCTGCTCCCCCAACCTGCCCCCTGAATCCCAGCACTCTCAGACTTTGGATGGTGTAGCACGGAACTGTAGAGCTTTAAAGAAGGCAGCAGAGTTTAGGGGAAGAGAAAAACAGCTGATCTCCAACAGGCATTCTAAGTGGAGTCCTCGACAGCTGGGAGCAGCTCCACAGCCTTCGAGGTGTGGGTGAAGCAAAAAGACCAAGTGAGACCCAGGGAAGCAGGAGGGGCTGTGGGAAGGTCAGAGGGCACTGGGGCAGCCTGTGCCTTTGAGGGCCTCAGAAATATCCCACACACACTCCCTTCCGGAAGGACTGAGGAACAAGCTCTTGGGAGTCGCATCCAAATTGGGCAGAACCGGCTGGGTGCAGTAGGCTCATGCCTGTAATCCCAGTATTGTGGGAGGCCAAGGTGGGCAGATCACCTGAGGTCAGGAGTTCGAGAACAGCCTGGCTGACATGGCGAAAACCCATCTCTACTAAAAATGCAAAAATTAGCCAGGAGTGATGGCACACGCCTCTAATCCAAGCTACTTGGGAGGCTGAGGCAGGAGAATCATTTGAACCCAGGAGGCAGAGGTTGCAGTGAGCCGAGAGGGCACCACTGCACTCCAGCCTGGGCAAGAGAGTGAGACTCGGTATCGAAGAAAAACAAAAAAACAACAAAAACAAAAACAAAACCAAAAACAAATTGGTCAGAACCACCGGGGTAAAACAGACAGCAAGCTCAGAAGGTTTACATCGTTGGGGGGTGAGGTTCAGGGGAGGTGTCCCATGGAGACGGTCTCAAAGGGAAGCCATGTGTTGAATACTTCCAGTACCAGTAGCGGGGTGGGGGGACCCAGGAGGAGTGAAGCAGTGAATCCCCTGGCGCATTCCCAGCCCATAGCCTGGAACGTCCTCCTAAATGTACAGGAAAATCCTTATTTAATAACGATCAACAGAACAGGATTATGAACAGACGCCATACAGAGGTATTTGTAAGAAAGAAGGTGGATGCAGAATCCTTTCTTCAAACAGAAGCTTACCAGTAAGTGCAGACGAATACAACAGGTAGGTCAAGGCTAATCCAGTTGGAGGGGGTGCTGGTGGAGGTGGGCACTGAGGGAGGGGTCAGCGCCCTAGCCGTTCAGCCCCCTCCATCCTCCTGCAGCCCCCACCTGGGTTCTATGCAGCCTGATGTGTCCCCGCCCCCTCCTATGCAATGAAGGAGGGAGACACAGAGAGGGAGAGTGGCTTCCCCAAGACCACCCAGGTTTGTGGTGGAGCGGGAAGAGGTCACGAGGCCTCCTGCCCAGCACCGCCTCTCTTACCCCAGCCTGTCTGTTGCCGCTCGCATCCCTCCATTCACACAGTGTCTTCTCCTGCCAGACCCCAGCAGGACACAGCGGGCAGGACAGGTTCCTCTGGGTCTGCCTGAAGGACCCAAAGTCCAAGGACAAGAGTCTCTTGGTGGCCTCAGGAAGGAGAGAAGGAGGCACTGTTTCAGATGGGCTGGGGGAAGTGGTGGTGGGATGCAGGGCTGTGGAGTCCTCCTGGCAGCCTGGGCTGTCTGTGGGGCGTGGCAGGATGTCAGAGGGTCTGTGTTGAGGCCTAGCCCTGTCTTCTCTACAATAAAGGAACTGCTTTGGGCCTCAGTGTTCTCACCTGTGAAATGGGGCCACACTCTGCCCTTCCAGCTTCGTGTTGCTGAAGGGAGGCTCTGAGGAGATGCAAGCATCCTGTGGCTGTAACAAGATGCCACGAGCGAATCATACCCTCAGCCTGGGTGGGCCCCGGGAGTCTCCTGCCTCTGGGCTTCCGGAGTCCCCCGCTCCACTGTGACCCCCAGGGAGAGTCCCCAGGTATCCTCCCCGGTGTGGAGGGTGCCCTCACAGTTGTCCCTGAGCCGCTCCAGGATGAGTGGCTCCACAGGGAACGTCCTCCCACTCTGTAGGAAGCGGAGCATGGCTGAGAGGAACTTCCTGTGGTCAAGTCACTCCTGTCCCCAGACGCACACAGACACAAACACATACATATCCTGAGGTATTGAAGAAGAATTCACCACACCCTGAAGATTGCTTTCCACAAAGCACCCCCTCCAAGCCCTGAGTCACCCAACTCCTTCACTCTGGACACCCTGCTAGGGACAAGGATATTTGTTCTTTTGGCAGACATGGGTTCAAGTCCCTGCTCCACTGCTAACTAATGGCATGGCCTTGGTCAAGCATTACTTGCTAATCTCAGTTTTTTCATCGGTAGAATAGGGATAATAGCATCAACCTTATACGGTGGTTGTGAGGATCAAATGAGATGCTGTGTGTGTGGCAGGAGGAAAGCTATGGGGGCGGGGTGAGTGTTCCATCCCAGTCTCTCCCTTCTCTCTGCTCCTCAGAGAAAATCCTGGCTTGGCCTATTTGAATTGTGTGTGTGTGTGTGTGTGTGTGTGTGTGTGAGAGTCTCCCTTGCCCTCTAAGAAAGGTGCTGATTTATTGGAATAGTCCTTAGGCATAGGTGATGGGAGGAGAGAGAGAGGGAAGAAGGATCTGCAGCAAGACTGAGGGAGGAGGGAGGTTTGAGCAGCTGTAATGGGTGAGGGAAGAGAGTGGGTGGGAAAAAGATTTGAGAAGCATCACTATGATCCATGATTCTTTGTAGTCAAGTTTAAGAAATTCAAGTAAATGGAGTTATTGTGAAATTATTATTTTTTGGTTGCTATTCTCTCTCTCCCGTCCCCCTCTCTCTGTCTTTTTTTTTTTTTTTTTTTTTTTTTTTTGTGAGATGGGGTCTTGCTCTGTCGCCTAGGCTGGAGTGATGCAGTGGTGAGATCATAGTTCACTGCAGCCAATTTTTTTTTTTTTTTGGTAGCGACAGGGTCTTGTTATATTGCCCAGGGTGGTCTCAAACTCCTGGCCTCAAGTGATCCTCCTGCCTTAGCCTCCCAAAGTGCTGGGATTATAGGCATGAGCTACTGCGCCCAGCTTGGTTGCCATCCTTGATGATAACACAGCTTTGAGACTGGACTATTTTCATGACGGCCTTGTAAGTGATACCTATGTAATGTGCTTAGCACACAGTAGGGACACAGTAGGCGCAGTGACTGGTGCTGCATCCTCCGAGTTTGGATGACACTTGTGTGCACATGTACTGTCTCCCATATTGGACTGGGCATTTCCTGAGTGTGGGTGGGATCACATCAGCCTGGGACTCTATTTTGTTTCCCTGCCCTCCCTCCCCCCGCTATATTAGATGAGAAGCTCCTTGAGGACAAGGACTTTGCCTTCTTCATTAGACCTGCGACTCCCAGTGTGGACGATGCTCTTCCTCCTCTTGGCTCTGCCCAAGGCCCGAGAACAGGATCCTGCTCACAGATTGTGTCTTAGCTCCATATTTGTCTGACTAATGGGCCTAACTCTGCCTGGGTGGGAGGCGAAAGGTAGAGGGAGGAAGAAGGGAGAGCTCAAGGCCTAAGGTGTTTTATTCTGACTTGTGCTGCCCAAGGCGGTAAAGAGAAGAACAGAGAAAGCATCCTGCCCCAGCCCTGCCCCAGAGCTAAATGTGTCATTCTAGAGAATGAAAAATTCCATCCCCACCCAGTGGGTTCTCAGAATTCCAGGTGAGCTCTGTCTAGTCTAACTGTCTTTCTTCCTCTGACTCTGTCTCATGGGGTGGGGCAAGGGCCAAGCCAAACCAAGGATGTGTCTCGTGGAGTGGAACGTGTTTACTTGTGTTTGGCAAAGTGGCAGGGTTGACTACGGAGGTCATGACAGCAGCTCAGAAGCTCCTGCAAGAAAGGAACAAAGTGTTTGTGTTGTGGACAAGTTAGAATCTGTCTGTCTAGGTCATAACTTGGCTCCTTTCTTCCTTCCTCCCTCCCTCTTTCCCTTCCCTCCCTCCCTCCCTCCCTCCCTCCCTCCCTCCCTCCCTCCCTCCCTTCCTTCCTTCCCTCCTTCTGTTCTCTCTCTTTCTCTCTCTCTTTTTTTTTTTTTTTTTGAGAGAGGGTCTTACTCTGTCACCCAGGCTGAATTGCAGTGGTGCAATCTCAGCTCACTGCAAACTCCACCTCCTTAGATCAAGTGATTCTCCTGACTCAGCCTCCCAAGTAGCTGGGATTACAGGTGCATGCCACCATGCCTGGCTAATTTTTGTATTTTTAGTAGAGACAGGGCTCTACCATGTTGGCCAGGCTGGTCTCAAACTCCCGACCTCAAGTGACCCACCTGCCTCGGCCTCCCAGAGTGCTGGGATCACAGATGTGAGCCACCATGCCCGGCCATAATAGCTTGGCTTTCATATCTCTGCCTGGCAGTGGGTTTGGGCTCTTCAAAATCCGGTTCAGTTTGCTGCAACTTAATTAGACTCTAATACTTATTGATTGCCCACTATGTGCTAGCTATAGGACTGGGTATAGGGGAAATATGAGGAATCAGATCAGGATACTCTCTTTAAGGACTCCCTCTGTACCAGAGGGACAGGTGTGTGCAAAGCTCTCTTGGTTGCAGAGAGATTGGAACAAAGCAGAGGTGTGAACAGGTGTCAGGGGGACCCAGAAGAAACAGCAGTTAATCTTCTGGAAGGTTGGAGAAGACTTTGTGAATGTGGGGATGTTTAATCTGAACCTTGAAGAACAAGCATAAATCCAAGAGGTACAGAAGAGGGGAGGTGGAAATAGCATGAACGAGGTGGGGCATGGTGAGTAGTCCAGTATGGAGTGGAAAGGAGGAACAGCAATGAGCATTTATTGAGCACCTACTAATCACTGATTCTGTGCTAGGTGCTCTGTGTATATATGATCCCACTTAATCCTCACGGCAATCTGAGAAGGTAGGTACTGGTGAGGGAACTAACATTTGGAGAGAACAGATGGTTGAACCAGGATTTGAATCAGGTTTGTTTGACTCTAAACTCCATGCTCTTTTTTTTTTAATCATGCCAGTGGTTTTCCCAGTATATTCTACAAAATTTTTAGGGTTCTGAGGAGGTGCTTTAGGGACACGTATAATTTTAGTTTCATATTTAAAATATATTATAATCAACAGACACTGAAATGTGTTATGTAACAAAAAAAACTTTCCTTCCATCTCTGTGCATATTTTTGAGTTTCTTGTAAATGTGTCATTGATTAGAAGGACCGCACAGTCTACTCAGGTCTGTCCATGTAAAAGCACACACCCACGCCCACCAGCCTTCATTACAAGGTCAGTGGGACTTCCAATCCAAGAAGGTTGACTAAATGCACATGGGCTTATCTTTACCTCTTCCAGAAATGTCTTCATAATAAATAATAAATATATCAATGCTTCCAAAGGAAAATTTGAAATGGGAGGGGGCACTTGTGTACAAGAGAAATCTCAACAAATTTCTGGAGAAGTGGTTTGATGGGGAATGATGACCGAGTAAGCAGGACAGAGGAAGCTGCAGTGTGGAATGCACATGGCTGGGTTTGCAGCCAAAGAGGGAGCTGACCTGCCCGCAGAGGCCCGGAGAAGCTCAGGACTTGGATGTGCTAGGTGCAATGGAGGGTGGGAAAGGGATGTGTGGCTGAAAAGGGGGAACTTAACTGGAAGTCTAATAATGGAACAGTTAACTTCCCTGACCCTTATATGCAAACTGTTCAGCCAGCAGATGTTTGCTCTGTCCCCCATTTTGCTCCTTCCCTTAATTTCTTCTTTAAAGAAATTAAACTGCCTGAGGAAGACTAGGATAGCTGGGTTTTAAGGTGGCATCTGAGAGCAAAGCACACTGCAGGCTGACATTTAGAAATCTCAAGGCATAAAGATCAGTTTACTTGGAAACAAAGCCTGCCATTCATCTCCTCTTATCCATGTACACAGAGCTTCCAGGAAACTTTTCTACTGCTTCATTCTTAAATATGAATGGACAACCATAAGCCAGAAGCTATTTGAGGAAGCCTGAAATATGAAATAGAGAGACTAAGATAAACAAAGTGAAAATAAGACCTCTGAGGAAACAAAGACAATTCATACGTAGAACAGAACTTAAAAAAAGAATTCAAGAAGACACTGAATCTATAAAACATGAGTAGTGATATGAAAAAAGAAACAATGAGAGAACACAAAAGCCCCAGACATAGAAAAATATAATCAAAATTCATTGGAAATGTTGAAAGTTAAGGTCAAGGTAATCTCTCAGAAAATAAAGCAAAAGGGTAAAGACACAGAATTTTATTAGAGAATATATGAGACATAAAAAATCAATACAGGAGGTCCATGTTTGATTTATAAAGATTTCAGGGAGAAGAGAGAAATCAAGGGAGAGAATTTTCAAGTAAATGACTGAATAGAATTTTTTAAACACAAAGCACTCCAGTCTTCAGAATAACAGGACTCATCAAGCCCCCAGCATGAAAAACATACAAGATTTAGAAATTTCAGAATACTTAGGAAAACGAGAAGGTGCTAAAAGTTTCCAGAGAGAAAAAAATCACCTATAAAGGACTGAAAATCAGAAAGGCACCAGACTTCTCACTAGCAGCATTGGATGCCAAAAGACAATGACGCAATCTCTTCCAAGTTCTGAGAGAGAGTGATTTTCAATTTAGAATTCAATACCCAGCTAAACTGTCTACCAGCTAAGAGGGCAGATCAAAGACACTTTAAGACACACGAGGACTAAGGAAGTTTACTTCCTGTAGACTCCTTGTGGTAATGCTGCCGGAAAAAAAACAGCAATGGAGGATGTGCAGCAGTAAAACAAAGGAGAAACCAAGAATGAGAAAAACATGGAATTTTTGTCAGCTTATAAGTTGGCTTGGTATGTAGTTTTAATTAATTTGTTAATTTAGTGTGTGTTTTCTGTTATTAGGTTTAGGTATCAGGGTTGTGCTAGCTTTGTAAGATGAACTAAGTTTTCTACCTTTTTATTCTCTGAAAGTGTTTGCACAGGGAATAATCTTCTTGAATGTTTGCAAAAACAATTGTCCACATCTTTTTAAAAAACCACTTTTTGGACAAGATTTTTTTCTATTTTCTTTCATCATTTTGTGCTCTTTGTGGCAGGCCATTCTGCTATCCAATATTCATTCTTCTTCCTTTATTGAAAAGAATCCAGTTTTGCCAAGTTCAAATTTCATGGACTCCCTTTCAGAGAGAGGGGCAAGTGACACAGTTTTGGCCCATGAGATGAAAACACACATTTACTGAATAGAGTTTCTGGAAAAGTTATCCGTTTCCTGATAAGAAGGGACAGATTTAGCTGTCTCTTTGTCCTCCCTGCCTTGTCTGGAATGTAGACAGGCTGCCTAGACATGGAGGAGCAATCTTAAAAGTGTGAAGACAAAAGCCACTTTCTAAGGATGGTGGAGCAGAAAGGCAGATGGAGTCCTGCTCCCTGGCACCATCATGGAGCATGACCCAGCCCAGATCTGCCCCCCTCTGAATTTCCTGTTGCATTAGAAAAAATGTCCCTTTTTAGTTTAAGTTACTGATCTCAATTTTGTGTTATTTGCAGCAAGTTCACTTCCAATTGATACGGCCTTTTGCCTCAGATCTGCTTCCTGTAACACAGAAGTTTTCAGATTCTATGAAAAGGTATTGAGTGAATTGAAGGCTCTGTTAAGGGGGCAGCTATCTCCCCTCCCCATTCTCCTATCAGCCCGTAAAACAGGAACTGACAACCTCTTGGAAGAACTGGGAAGAAGCTTTTCGACTTTCTTGGTACAATCTTCACTGGTTCCTCTCTGTGAGAGGAGGAGGGAAATCTTGGGTTGGTGCAGTTGGGAAAAGGGTATGAAGTGTGCATGGCTCAGCCTGTTCCTGGCTCTCTCTCTGGGACTGACCTGACTGCAAGCAGCATGTTCTCTCTCTGCTCCTGCCTCCTCCAGGCAATGAGCACCAGGGCGGGTCCAGTCCCTGCTTGAGAGGACTTCAATAGTCCAGCTGCTCTGCCGCGAGTGGGTGAGTGAGTTCAAGTCAGGGGAGAAGACACAGAAAGCTCATTTGGGCCTTGGGTCTTAGCCACATCCTCCAGTCCATCTGGACTAGCAATAAAGCTGACATTTTAATCCCTACTTGTCTCCTGTGACTATTTCTCAATTGGATCAGACCTCGGAGAAGTGAGGGGTGTGATTAACTAGCACCCGCAAACCCCCAACATCTGTTGAATATCTAGCCCCAGTGGGAAAAGCCAAAGTTAGATGAAAACACTGGTTTAACATTCTGGTAATTATTAGACAATATTTCTTTATCCCTGTTCGTATGTCTTTTGATCTTACTATAAAATGTGTGTCACGTGGGTTTTTTAATTTTTACATTTTCTTTTGAAGATAAGAGCCTGGATTGAGAGCGATAAGTCTCTTCTGAGTCTTGGCTACCACTCACTTTCTCTGTTCCTTGACTTCTCTGGGCTTCAATTTTACCAATTATATAAAATGACAAGGTTAGACTAGATAATCCATCAGGGCCATCCCAAGCTTCGGTGTTCTTTCATTCATTCGACCCCATTTTTATTGAGTATGTGTTGAGTGCGTGCTGGAGGCTGACTCTGTGATGTACGAAACAAACCTGGCCCCTGCTGTCTTGTCTCATAGAAGAGACAGACATCAAACACACCACAAATAAGTGGACAATTACAAATATTTCACTTGTTTAGCCATTAAACGTTCCTAAGTGTCATTTGGATTGCTAAGATTCCTGCTTCTTCTCAGTTATCCACACTCAGGGCAAACCTTGCAGGGTCCAGCAGTCACACACAGCGTGCCACTACTGCAGCCGTGTCCCAGACGTGTCCCAGCCATTGCACTCAGGAAGACAACGAAGAGGCTTCCAAAGGGCTGGCCTTTCGGATTAAAAAGAAAAAGTTAAGCATTTTTTAAAAAGTCACAAATGAGTAACATGCTTGTTATAAAAATTTAAGCAATAAAGAAAAAAAAAGAAAGGAAAAAATCTTTCCTTTGTCCCCTCCAAGCCCACTTGGAAAAAGAAATAATGGGTAGATGTGTGTCCTTCCATCGAGCTGCATACTTAACTGCAGGCTCCAGGAGGGCAGGGATGGCACCTGCCTTACCCACGGCTCTGTCCCTGGTGGGTGCCCAGGAAATACTTGCTGACTGAACTAATGCATAAGTAGTAATCACACATAGAGGCTCATAGATAGTTGTTTTTTTAAAGATTAAAAAGGGAATCAGGCTACATATGTTTTTTTCTTGCACCTTCCTTGTTTTGACTTTTTTTTTTCACTCAAAAATCTGTCATGGAATCCTTCCATGTATTGGTTCCCAATTCATCCATTCCCCTTGTGATGGGCTGAATTGTATTATCCTCAAGAGCTACATTGAAGTCCTAATCCCGAGTCAGGCGCCATGGCTCACGCCTGTCATCCCCAGCACCCTGGGAAGTTGAGGTGGGTGGATGATTTGAGGTCAGGAGTTCGAGACCAGCCTGGATGACATGGTGAAATCCCATCTCTACTAAACAGACAAAAATTAGCTGAGCATGGTGCGCCTATAATACCATCTATTCAGGAGGCTGAGGCAGGAGACTCGCTTGAACCAGTCAGCCGAGATCATGCCACTGCATTCTAGCCTGGGCGACAGAGTGAGATCCTGTTTCAAAAAAAAAAAAAAAAAAAAGAGGAAGAAGTCCTAATCCCTAGTACCTATGAACGTGACCTTATTTGGAAATAGGGTATTTGCAGATGTGATCAAGTTAAGATGAGGCCATGCTCGATTAGGGTGGGTCCTAATCCAATATAGCTGGTGCCCTTATAAAAAGAGTCAGAGAATGCAGCCATAAAAAAGAATGACTTTATGTCTTTTGCAGGGACATGGATGAAGCTGGAAGCCATCATTCTCAGCAAACTAACACAGGAACAGAAAACCAAACACTGCATGTTCTCGCTTGTAAGTGGGAGTTGAACAACAAGAACACATGGACACAGGGAGGGGAACATCACACACCAGGGCCTGATGGGGGTTGAAGGGCAAGGGGAGTGACAGCATTAGGACAAATACCTAATGCATGTGGGGCTTAAAACCTAGGTGACAGGTTGATAGGTGCAGCAAACCACCATGGCACATATATACCTATGTAACAAACTTGCACGTTCTGTACATGTATCCCGGAACTTAAAATTTAAAAAGAGAGAGAGAGAGAAACAGAGACGCAGGGAGGATGTCACACAATGACAGAGGAAAGATTGGTGTGATGCAGCTGCAAGCCAAGAAGTGCTGAGGGCAGATAGCTGCCTGTCAGAATCTAGAAGAGGCAAGGAAGGAGTTTTCCCAGAGCCTCGGAGGGAACAGAACCCTGCTGACACCTTGATTTGGGACTTCTGGTCTCCAGGTTGCAAGACAGTCCATTTCTGTTGTTTTAAGCCACTAGAAAGGAATCCCCGCCTCCTCAGATGTATTCAGGTTGCTTCCAGTGTTGAACTATCACAACAATGAAAACCGCTTCCGTGGACTGTTTGGAGAGGTGAGCCCTAGGAGTTTTTTTTTTTCTCTTTTGAGAAAGGGTCTCACTCTGTTGCCCAGGCTGGAATGCAGTGGCGTAATCTTGGCTCACTGCAACCTCTGCCTCCTGGGTTCAAGCAATTCTTGTGCCTTAGCCACCTAAGTAGCTGGGACTAACAGGCGTGTGCCACCATGCTCGGCTAATTTTTGTATGTTTAGTAGAGACAGGGTTTTGCCATGATGGCCAAGCTGGTCTTGAACTCCTGACCTAAAGTGATCTGCCTGCCTCGGCCTCCCAAAGTGCTGGGATTACAGGCATGAGCCACTGTATCCAGCCCCCCACTTTTTTTTGAGACTGGGTCTCACTCTGTTGCCCAGGCTGGGGTGCAGTGGTGTGATCATGATTCACTGCACCCTCAGCCTCCCACGCTCAAGGGTTCCTCCTACTTCAGCCTCCTGAGTAACTGGGACTACAGGTGCGTACCACCATGGCTGGCTAATTTTATATATATATATATATATATATATATATTTTTTTTTTTTTTTAAAGACAGGGTTTTGCCATGTTGCTGGTTTCGAACTCCTAGCCTCAAGTCATCCTCCCACCTTGGCCTCCCAAAGTGCTGGGATTATAGGTGTGAGCCACTATGCCTGGCCCTGAGTTTATTCTTGTCTCCGGGAAACCCGTGGAGTAATCATGGACTCTGGCCTTGGGGCCTTAGCATCAGCTCATAACCTTGGCAGCATTGCCAGTTAAAATATGTGACACTTGAGTCATATTTGGGACATACCTATGTTACAAAATTATTTGTTGTTTATTTGAAATTCCAGTGTAACAGGGCTTCTGCATTTTTCTTTGGTAAACCTGACAACCCTAAACCTCAGTCTCCGCCATTGTAATCCTGAGCAGCTGGGCTGTGAGTAGACTACACTATCCCAGAGAGAGCCTGAGGTTCGTGGTTTTCTGCCTGGTGACTGCTGGAGCACTGGAAGATCTCTCCTCTTCCTGGATCTCTGTCTCTTAGCATCCTGAGTGTTCTCAGTGGGACCTGGATGTCCTGCGGCACCTGCCTCCCCCAACAGTGCCCAGCCGAGCCTCTCTTCAGCCCATCTCAGCAGCAATGTGCTCATTTGCTCCACCCCACCTTTGCTTTGGCAGTGCCTGTCCATCTCCCTCCAGCCTGCTCTCCCCCTGCCTACTTACCCCTACTGGGCTTAGGCGAGACAGATGTGGGCCTGGCCCGCAGGGGTCCGCAGGGCAGAACCAACTCATCAGCTCTAGGTGTGCTGAGTGGGACCGGAGAGGGAAGGGTGCCAGGTGAACTTGTGAAGACAGTGGGTAGTGCCTCCCAAACTTGCCCTATTTTAAAAATTGCCTAAGGGCTGGTTGGAAATGCTATTTCTGGTTGGAATCAGAGATCTCCTGGGGGGGAAATCACTGGTAGCTCAGGGAGCTGGCGGAGACTGGAGGCTTGGGGGTGGCCCCTGCAAGGAAGTGCTGTCCAAGCGGAGGTCTGAAGGCTCAGTAGGAGTCAGGCAGGTGAGGCTTTGGGGGGCAGGGCGGGGATCCAGGAGAGGAAAGAGCATAGCAAATGCCTCATTGGAGAAGAAGAGCCTGGCCTCTCTGAGGCCAGAGAAGAGGCCATTGTGGTTAGCGTGTGGAGAGAGTGAACAGAAAGGCGGGTTGAGCTTGGAGAAAGCGGGCGAAGCCACATCCGGACACACCTTGTTGGGCTGGTTAAGAATTCAGCCTAAAGCAATGGTAATGGCCTGGGGCAGGCACCAACTGAACCTTTTTCAAAGGCGAGTCCTGAGTTGCCTCCCTCCTCTGACGTTTGACTTCTGAAGTTGCCCATGTTGCCCCCATCCCACCCCCACCCCACCCCCAATCTGGCAAATAGCCGCTCACTCACCCGGCAGGGACTTTCCAGTAAGTCTGGTGGGGGCGGGGGACTAGGGGGACCGGGGGCTGCTGCTTGCGAGAAATGGGTGTGGGCATTCACCAATGGATTTAGAAAGTTTCCATATTAGACAAGTAACTTGAGAAAATACTGTTTTTGTTATTGAGAAGATGCTATAAATGTTCAAGTATGTGGTAGGCATACCACGCGTCCTTGTGTAATCCCCTCCCCTGAGTGTAGGCTGGACCTGGCGACTTGCTCCTAATGAGTAAAATATGGTAGAAGTGGCGGAATGTCACTTTTGAGATTAGACGATACAAAATTGGGACTCCCCTCCTGCTCACACTCTTCAAGACTTCTTTCTTATGTGTTCTGATGAAGCAGCTGCCACATTGGGGGCTGCCCCATGGAGTGGCCAACGTGCTGAGGAAGAGAGGGCACAGGCAGTGAAGGGCATCGGGGCCTTGGATCCAACAGTCCACGAGGAACTGAATCCTGCCAGCAACCACTAGAGTGAGCTCGGTATCCGGTCCCCAGCTGACGACTCCAGCTCAGCTGACAGTTTGACTGCAGCCTGCAGAGGTGCTGAAGCGGAGGGCTCAGCTAAGCTGCACCTGGATCTGTGACCCACAGAGACTGAGATGATAAAAGTTGTTGTTTGAAGACACTGAGCTTTGGGGTACTTTAGGATGCGTCAAGAGGCAACTAGTACAAAGTATCATTTGGAGAAGACCAGCCGTACCTGTACCCTCCTTAAGCATACATTTGTACGAGTTGAAACCATGGTGGGTGTACTGATTTTGAAATCTTTTTTAAAAATCACTTTATCATTATGGGGGAGATAGCATTCATCAGGGTCCATGGTCTATGCATGTATCAGGGTCTGGTCAGAAAACAGAAACCACACCAGGTATCTTAACAAAATTGAATATGACGAATTAGATGGCTTAATAACGAGTATGGTGTGAAAGGTGGAAATCATCGATAACCAATCATCAAAATCACTCTCAGAAAATGTCATACATCATCAGGACCTGGGGCCTTGGAAACTCAAAAGCCAAGAATTACTGAGCTTATTGTTTTTGTTGCATTGAAGCTTCTCTTCTGTTCCTTTGGGGTGTCAGAGGCTGAGTTTATTTTGAATACGAACAGGGAGACCTCTCTCCTTGACAAGCGTGATTTGTTGAACTAGCTAGTTAGGTGGGAGTGTAGTGGTGATACACTGTGTAGTGGAAGCATCCTCCATGTTCCCATTCCCTGTCACAGTCACACAGCTGTGCATTTCCAGGCCTGATTGTCCATTGTGTTGAAGTCCCAGTTTATTAAACCACTTCCTTATTGTGGTTCCCAGTTTTTGACCTTTAAAGAAAGATTTCAGTGCACGCATGTATTCAGATAACACTTGGCTTCGTTTGGATAATTTCCTTGGAATAATTTCCCAGGAAAAGAGATTATTGGGTCAAAGGGGGAGGAAGAGCTTCGTGCCTTTTGCTAGTAATTGCTTTACTGCTTTCCAAAGGCACTAAACCAAACCAGCATCGACAGTTTATAGCGGATGAGGGGTCAGTTTCAGGGCACCAAGTTATTCACTCTTAGGAAATCGGCTTCCAGGTCCTTCATCAACCACCCAAAAGGGCCTGGAGATGTGAGAAGTGGAGTCCAGCACAGAGAATCCTAGGCTGAGAAGTAGGATGTCTGAAAGTCCAGCCTCGAGGCAGCAGAGTGAGCAGTTAACAGTAGGACCTATGGACAACAGGTCCTGAGTTCGAATTCTGCCTTCACCACTGAGTGACCCTGGGCAAGTTAATTTTTCTGAGTCATTAGTTTTTTCATCTATAAAGCAGGAATTACAGCAACACTGAGACTTGCAGAGGTGAGAAGAAGATTAAACAAGTCATGACATGTGAAGTGCTTAGACCAGGGACTAGCACTTGGTAAATATGAAGAGTGAGTGTTATTACCATTTCTGTTATTTAGACGGAGACTCCATCTCCATCAGCCCTGCTTCTCTGGTGGCTGACCACCTCCTCTTCTGGGTTTCCACGCGAGACCCCACCCTGGTTCTTCAGTTTTTCCTGGGATCTTCTCCTCTCTCTGAGACCAAGTTTAAGTAGCAGTCTTGGCTTTGAGATACTGAGTTTGATGGTCCTTGAATGCCCCCTTGTGGACGGCTGGCTCTCTTTCACGCTCAGCTAAAGAGGAAAACCGACCGTGTGTGTGCGCGTGTGTGTGTGCGCGCGTGTGTGTGCGCGTGTGTGTGCGTGTGTGTGTGCGCGCGCATGTGTGTGTGTGCGCGCGTGTGTGTGCGTGTGTGTGTGTGTGTGTGTGTGTGTGTGCGCGTGTGTCTTGGGGTGGGGAAGAAAGTGGAGGAGGCCTCCGTGTTTGCAGACAAAACAGGAAATGGCACGTCATGGCATCTTTCTTGCCGGCTAGGAAGGCATGGGTGTATGGGCCTCTGTATACTTACATAAACATGGAGGGGGGCTGCATGTGCTGGTGTGCATGTGTGTATGTGGGCATACACTTGATACCACTCTCCTTGTTATTGAGGCCTCTCACTGGGTTCTACTGAGACAATGTGATTAATGTGATTTGAAAAATGAAAGCCCTGTGCGCACACGAGGCCATTGTTATGTAGAATAGTGTGCATAACCATTTGGTTGATCCTTTCACTGATTTGGACATTCAGTCCCACAGTTGTTTATTGAGTACTTACTATGTACCGGGTCTCCTGAGGTCTGGGGAGGCTACAGTGACCAAGACAGAATCTGTTTCCATCCTCGCACAATCCAGTGGGTGAGACAGACAGGTGAGTAAACCTGTGGAGTGCTAGTCCTCAAGGACTAGCACTTGGCAAATATTCAGTAAATATGAAGAGTGAGTGTTATTACCATATTCCCAGAGGAGTGGCAGAGCTGCTGTGGAGGAGGAAGGAAGGCTGCCTGGAGGAGGTGACATCTGAGATGAGCTATGAACTGTGAATGATCTATCCTCTCCCTGGCTTTGGGGCAGAGGGCTTGGCACAAAAAGCATTTGTAGGGTTTTAGAAGTGCAGGCTGTAATCCCAATTTCCTGAGCAAGTCCCTTTTTTTGGGGACTGGAGTTTCCTCCTGGACTAAGCCAGGGGATTTGGCCATGAAACCCACAGTTTCCATCAACTTTGATGTTTTCTGACCTTTTATTCCTTCAGCCTGAGGAATTCTCTTTTCTTCTACTCGTCTTTCATGCCCCATCCTCTTCCCTAAAGAGATGAAAACCAGACTGAGTGATAGAAAGCAGTGAGACGTTGGTATACACGTATAGGACACACACACACACACTCCACACACACTCACACACACGCAGTACTCCATTCCCCTTTCCCCTGCTCTGCTGGAAACTTCCAGCTGCCTCCCAGGTCAGAGGGGTCTGACAAGGGAGGGGTAGAGTGCGGAGGCAGAGTGGAGGTGAGAGCTCAGCAGACCCAGTTTCTTTTATGCTTGGCCACTCAGGCAGGTCACCTTGGGGAGGTTACTGAGCTTTTCCCAGAGCCTGCTTCCAGCTTAGCAAAGTACATATCCACCTGGCAGGGCTTCCGTGATTATTAAACTGCTATATGTGAAATGCCTCCCCCCACCCGCCCGCCGACTCTGTGTAGGACCTAGAAGGCTCTCGGAAAATGGGAGCTGAAAAGTAATGATATTACAAAATATCTAGTGCGGTGGCTCACACCTGTAATCCCAGTACTTTGGGAGGGTGAGGCGAGCGGATCACTTCAGGTCAGGAGTTCAAGACCAGCCTGGTCAACATGGTGAAACCCCATCTCTACTAAAAAAACGAAAAACTTAGCCAGCGTGGTGGTGGGGGCCTGTAATCCCAGCTACTTGGGAAGCTGAGGCAGGAGAATCGCTTGAATCCAGGAGGCTCAGGTTGCAGTGAGTCGAGATCGTGACACTGCACTCCAGCCTGGGTGACAGAATGAGATTTTGTCTCGGAAAAAAAAAAATCTAGTGTGGGTCAGACTCTTGTCTCTGCAGGAGGGCAAGGTCTGATCTTTCTTCCACTCTGATCTTTTCAGTGACAATGGTCTGGGGAGGATAGCAGACATGTACCAAGCTCACTGTAGGTGGTGAGGCACTCTGGTTCCAGTTTAGAATGCAATTTATTACTTGGGCCACTTTGGCCAAGTTACTTAACCTTTCTAAGACTCAGTTTCCTCATCTATAAAACAGGCACTTTAAAATAGCTCCCTCATGGAGGTACTGTGAGGATTAACTGAGACAATGAATGTAAAAACACTTCATGTAATTCCTGGTATACCGTAAGTGCTCCACGAATTGATAGCTACCTGCATTGGTCAGGATATGCTAACTGGTGTAACAAATAGACCCAAGAATGTGTGATGGCTTAGAGACAATGGAAGCTTGTTTCTTGCCCCCCAATGGTCTAAGAAAATACCAGGTTAGCAGTGAGGCTCATCCAGAGACCAGGTTTCTGACAGCTCTGCCATTTTTTTTTTTCTGAGACGGAATCTTGCTCTGTCTCCCAGGCTGGAGTGCCGTGGTCCTATCTCGGCTCACTGCAACCTCCATTTCCTGGGTTCAAGTGGTTCTCCTGCCTCAGCCTCCCAAGTAGCTGGGACTACAGGTGTGTGCCACCATGCCTGGCTAATTAGCTCTGCCGTCTTTAACAGGTATCTTCCAGTATCACTTTGGCCATCAGCCTCTAGCTAGGGGGTGGGGAAGAGAGAGTGGAGAAGGCACATCAGTTTCTTAACTGCCTTGGCCCAGAAGTGCCACTTCAGCTCACGTTCCACGGGTGAGAACTAGTCACATGGCCCCATGTTAATGCCACGGGGGCTGGGAAATACAGTCCCTGGCTGGGCAGTGTCAGATCTCAGTGTCAACTCCATATACTTTTCAGTGTCAACCCACATGCTAGGCAAGGGGAAGCAGGAGTCTTTGGTGACAGAGATGTCTATTCCCACGATTGTTGTTGCTATTTCCATCCAAGACAGAGTGATAAGCACCGGATGGGGGGGTGAAAGCATAGTAGGAGTCTAAAAAGTGGGGCGATGGGGGCCCGAGCTGATTGGGGATCTAGCAGTGCTGCCCAGGGAAGACAGCGTCCAGGGGGCTTGGAGAGAGGCAGGAGTTCATAGGGTGGGATGGAGAGAGCAGGGAGTGAAGGTCACTGGGAGCTGAGGGAGTCACATGAACGGTCAAGAGGCAGGAAAATCCAGGCCGGGGGAGAGTCCAAAGCGGGAAGGGGTGGAGAGGTGTGCTGGCAGCCCACCCGGAAGGCCTGGAACGTCAAGATAAGGGTGTGGAGACGCGGAGTCACGCGTGGTCTCTCTGCAGCGTAGTCCAGGGCAGTGGGTGGTCATGGGATAGGAGTGCCAGGTGGGGAGGAGGATGTGAGGAGGGAGAAAGAGAAAGCGGGTAGGGGAGGAAAGTTTGGGGTTCACAGAGGAGAGGCTGGAATGTTCAGGAGGAAAGGGGGCTTGCCTGACCCCATGCTCATCCTTCTCCCTGAGGCTCTGCAGCTCCTCTGGGGCCCCAGTTGTCACCTGGCAGTCTCCTTCCTGGAGGTCCACCCGCTTGGGCCCCATTGCTCCATCACCCTCCACAGGGAGAGGCTTGATCTCCTCTTTCTGCTTTGTTCTCCTTCCAGGAAGGAAGTGGCTCCAGATGCCGTGGGTGGGACATTCCTTGGCTCTGCTTGCTGTTCCCAGATTTCTCGTGATTCCCAGTGACAGAGCTGGCATCTCTAATCAGCCTCAGAGAGGGGCAGAGTCTTGCTCAAGAACACCCTGCACTCAGGAAGCCAGAGGCTCTTTTGAGCTGTCTCAGCCCTCTGAGTGCAAGACCCACCTCCAGAGAGATGCTCTGGCAAGGTGATTCCCTCCCAGCCCTGCTGGGCTCCTACTGTGTATCCCGCACTGTGACGGGCACCAGGAGACAAGATGGCTTCTACACTCAGGAGCTTACCATAGACTGGGGGAATGAGATATTACTCAGAGAACTATAAACCCTGGGAAGTACCCCCAAAGAGGCACAGACCTATGGGGAACCAAAGAAAGGAGGATTCATGTTAAAATATTACTGGGGGCCAGGACTAGTGGCTCACACCTGTAATCCCAGCATTTTGGGAGGCTGAGGCGGGTGGATCACCTAAGGCCAGGAGTTCGAGACCAGCCTGGCTAACATGGTGAAACCCCGTTTCTACTAAAAGTACAAAAATTAGCCTGGCATGGTGGTAGGCACCTGTAATCCCAGCTACTCAGGAAGCTGAGGCAGGAGAATTGCTTGAACGGGAGGCAGAGGTTGCAGTGAGCCGTGGAGGTTGTTGTGAGCTGAGACTGTGTCACTGCACTCCAGCCTGGGCGACAAGAGTGACACTCCATCTCAAAAAAAAAAAAAAAAAATTACTGGGAGGAAGTGACATTTTGTGATGGTTCATGAAGAAGGCATAAGATTCTGACAGGTGAAGATGGCTGGGAAGTTATTTCAGGGAGAAGGGAGAGCCCATGCGAAGGTGGTAGAAGGAAGCCGGGTGTGGGGGCTATGCCTGTAATCCCAGCACCTTTGGAGGCTCAGGCAGGCGGATCACCTGAGGTCAGGAGTTCGAGATCAGCCTGACCAACATGATAAAGCCCTGTCTCTACTAAATACAAAAAATTAGCTAGGCATGGTGGCACATGCCTGTAATTCCAGCTACTTGGGAGGCTGAGGCAGAAGAATCGGGAGGCGGAGGTGGCAGTGAGCCGAGATTGCACCACTGCAGTCTAGCCTGGGCAATAAGAATGAAACTCCATCTCAAAAAACAAAAAAAAAAATCAAGTCAGGTTCACCTTTAAAGGGCCATGGTCCTGGAGGAAGTATCAGGCCAGAGTGGAGGGAGAGCCAGAAGCCTGGGCTTGCCTCTCAGCTTCTGACTGTGGGTCCTGGGCACATTGGTAAACCTCTCTGGGCCTTGGTTTCCTCAGTGTGGCGTGGAATAGCAGCACCCACTGCTCATGGCAAGTGGAGTAGCTGCCCTGGCTTATTTACAGTTGTGTTTAACAAATAGTTTTTCACTTGGAGTGGGTGGGGGCAGGGGAGAGGATCAGTGAATCGGTGCCACTGATGGTTTAGCCTGGAGGGGGGCAGTGGCTGCCTGTCCCTTTTCGTCTTGTGCCTGAAATGTTTGGGGGAAGAAGGTCAGTGGTGGTTGGAAGGATTACCCCCTTCTCAGGCCTAGCTGGCTTCGTCACCTGCCCTCCTGCTCACCTGGAGGGACGGTTGTGGGACTGAGGTCTGTGTCATTCTGGTCACTGTCATGTCATAAGCTGCTCCGATCAGGCTGGCAGGAGCTCTGCAGCACCAGAGGCTGTGGGCTTCTGGGAGTGGAATGTGAATGCCTGGGAGCCTGGCGGCCTTGGGCCCCATGCCCACACTGGCACAGCCACTCGGTCCAGAAGAGGGGCAGGAATCCAGGTCACCAGCCGGTGCAACACAGGCTGGCTTGCCGTCTCCCTTTCCTTTGGTTAATCTTCCCTATGAGGAGAGAGAGAGGAAGAGTCTACAGGATAGAGCTCATTTTGCCAGGTTTTCCCCCCAAAGTCCACTGGGAGGGACGTGTCTGAGCTGCCCACTTCCTTCGGCCAGCCTTGGAATGAGAGCACATGACTCATAGCCTCACTTCTCTAGACCTGGAAGGTAGTGGGAGAATCAGACAGATCTTGGTTCTAATCCTGGCTCTGCCACTTATTAACTGGGTAACCTTGTGCACGTTATTAACCTCTTCCAGCCTCAGTTTCCTTGACTGTAAAATGGGAATAATAGCACCAACTCATGGTGTTGTGAGAACTGGATGAGCTAATGGTTAGAGTTAGCATAGTGACCAACACATTTTGGAAGCCCTCAAATATTAGTTTTCTTCCTTCCTTTCTTCCTTCCTTCCTTCCCTCCTTCCTTCCTTCCTTCCTTCCTTCCTTCCTTCCTTCCTTCCTTCCTTCCTTCCTTCCTTTCTTCCTTTCTTCCCTCCCTCCCTCCCTCCTTCCCTCCCTCCTTCCTTCCTTCCTTCCTTCCATCTGGGGAATATCTGCCTTGAGGGCAGAGATCTGAGTTGAGAGAGCTGCAGGTAGATAGAGGTGGCCTCCTTCCTCATAGAACCCCTCAGAATCACAGGCCAGAAGACTGGAGAACAACAGGAAATAGGCGATCTCCAAGCTTTGCACGCCGGCAGTACCCAATAGACGATGAGATTTATCTGAGGCACTACTATTGCTAAAAGGAATTTAGGGATCTGAGCCCCAGGTGCAGAACCCTAGCATACAGATGGGAGTGATTCCAGCACTCACCATCTCTGGGGAGAATCAGCTCTGGCACCCCTTGCCTTAGGGCCCAAGTGAGGCTGAGACAAGCAAGTGTGGCTAGGTACAGCAGCATGGGAGGGGATGGAAATAGCTGGACTGGGCTTTTCCCCTCTGGAGGACCAGTATCTCCTATCAAAACTTAACAGTATGGATGTCCCAGCCACTCTCTGCCAGCCAATTGACAGTCAGCAGCTAATTCACACTAAAATGTTAACAGCAATAAGGGAATCAATGATATTCACACCCTAGGGGTGTTGAGAGCTGTTAATGGCGGTCAGGTTCTACACGTGGCCTTTCTAGCAGCACAACTCTCCTCTCTGAAGTGCCTGAAGCTCGGCTGGAGAGCTGACTGCTGCAGAATGCCGAGGCCCACGTTCTGGCTTTAGTCTGTGGCTGGGAATCCCACCCAGGGGACATAAGCCACGGTACAGGAGGCAGGCCGAACTGGAGTACAGGGTCACCTTGGTGACCACCGTCAGCTCCGAGAGCATGAGTGAGCCAGTTGGCCTTATAAGCTTAGGTCAGATAAGATGGGACCAAGCATGTGGTCCGCTGCCTACCACCGCCCCTTGCTTCGAGAAAGGCAGGGTCTGGAAGGCGGAGGAGAGGTGGCATCTGGGGCAGAGTAGGGCATGGAGGTCCTCTGTGCACAGAGGAGCAAAGCTGTTTCCCCCTGCTCTTCTTCAACGTGGGCAGCTAGAACCTAAACTTAGCACCACATCAACCTCATCTGACACGTGGCTGGAGGAATAAGGCAGTGGTGGCCGTGGTGGGTTGGCCGCAGCCTCTCATGGGCACAGCAGACCAGCTCTTTGGGCGTAATGTAGCTCTTAGGAGGCCTAGGCCCGGGCTGAACCCAGCGTGGGGGAGTAGGGAGTCTCAAACTTATTGGGCCAAAAATCAGCTGAGGGCATTGTTAAGATGCAGGTTCAGATTCCTTGGGTCTGGGGCCTGAGGCTTTGGTTTTTCACAAGCTCCTGGGTGGTGCTGAGGCTGCGGGTTCAGGTCACACTCTGAGCAGTGAGTGTGGATGCCTGCCTTGGTGACAGGCTCAGCAAAACACTTTCCTGGCTGTGACCTCGGTGTCCCTTCCGGCTCTGACACTTTGTGCATCTCCAAGACCGCAAGTTGAGGGGGTGGCTGGGGCGCGGAGCTCCTCCACTCAGTTGCCCCACTGGCGGAGGAAGGTGGCTGCCCTTTGATGGTGATGAAAAATAAGAACAGTTGCCAACCATTGAGAACTTACTTTGAGGACACCTCATCACTTGTATGTGGCAGAACATGGCCCTGAGATGTTTCTGACGCTCAGGGGACCCTGAGTTAGGAGAAAGTTTAGGGAGAGGAAGCACTGGTTTATTCGGGAATTATTCCCATCCCAGATCTTTCTGGCTCTTTTAAGGGTCAAGGGTCTTATCAATCCCTTTCTCGGTGCCCAGCACAATGCCAAGAGTTCAGGGGGAAAGCAGACGCCCCACAGAGACCTAGACCTTCCAGAGACACTGTCCCTGGGCAGGGGAGGCAGGTCAAACCGGCGGTGCTCACCCAGGGAGGCTCCGGGAACTCAGGCCTCTGATCAACCGCAGATAAACACTGAACTTTCTACCTGAGGAAGCTCCCGGGCAGGGCTGGGTTCCTGTCAAGGAGACAGAGAAAGTTTCCATTGAGCGGGTGTGTGTGCATGCGTGCGTGTGTGTGTGAGTGCATGTATGCAAGTGTATGCGTGTGAGTGCATGAGTCTGTGAATGCATGTGTGTGTGCATGTGTGTATGTGTGTGCATGTGTGTGTGTGTCTGTGTGCGTTTCTGTGTGTGCGCGTGCGCGCATGTGCCGAGGTGCTCTATTATCTTTTCCTCCCTGCAGAAAATCAGGTCAGTGGTTTGACTGTTGTTAACCGCAAGGTGGAGTGGGGAGGTGGCCTGAGCTGCTGAGGCTGGGCTAGAGTATGAGCGCTGGGGTCTGGGGCCACCAGGCTACGGGGCCGCCAGGAAGCAGTGGCAATGCCTGCCAATCTGGGGAGAGGGTGCTGCCTGCCATGTCCTGTTTCCCTCCCAGCATTACTCTCCCTTTCTTTGGGGCCTTGGTTGCCTGTCCTTGTAGACGCTGTTGAATAACCCAGGGACTGTGGCTGAAGAGAGGCAGTCACTCTGCCCTGTGGCTCCGGACATGGTGGAGGGTGGGAGGTGCGGGCGGGGCCCCCCCATGGGTAGTAGTAACAACAGTCAGGCTTTGGCGGTAGCACTTTCACACTGGAGTCCTCACCTCGCCCACGGTGCCCTGGAAGCATGAGAGCAGGTGTTATTGTTGAGGGCAGTGAGAAAGAGAGAGAGGGGCCAAAGAGCTCACTCAAAGGCGTCCTGGTTCTCACCCTGGCCTCAGACTCCCCTTCTGGAGTCCCTGAGGGCCCCTAGGCCACCCCGAGGGGTTGGAGGAACACTTTGTCCATTCCCCCTGGCGGGTGGAAGGAGGCTGGAGCATGACAGCCGCAACCTGGGCCTCTGTTGGGTCCTTGGCTCTGGGTCTCTCACAGGTGGCTATCAAGGTGTCGGCTGGGGCCTTGGTCATCTCAAGGCTGGAGCAGGGAAGGACCTGCCTCCCCAGGCCCTAAGCTTGAATGGCGCTGGGGACAGGGGGCAGCACTCTTCTGGCACCGGCAGCCCCTCCTCCATCCTCTTGGCATCCTGTCCTTAAAGTTCATCATTGCCTCCTCTGCTAGTCTCCTCCCCCTCTTTTCACCTCCATCTCCCCAAGTCCTTCTGGCTCTGCTTTTGCTTCCACGGCTGTTTCCTCACGGAGGCTCAGACAATAGAGGCTAATGATCCAACTGCTGAGAGCACACCCTCCCCTAGCAGCCAGAAATCATCTGTTACCCAACGCCCGCCCTCCCTGGGGCCCAGGCTTCCAGACCGAGACCTTTTCCTTCCCTCCCACTTCTTACTGGAAATGAGCCCCATCCTTCCACGCCTCCCTACCCCCCAGACCTCCCCTAGGGAGGTTCAAGGACTCGCCTCTGACTCCACCTATTTACCGGGCACCCCTCTGTAGGGGGCAGGCAGGGGCTGGGGCCCACGGCCTCTGGAGGCCCTCTGGGAGCACAGCCTTGCCATGACCTCTCTAGGTCAGCTCAGCGCCCTGTGCTGGACGCAGACCCAGAGAACAGCTCAGCACGAGGTTACCAGGCTGACGTTGCACAGACTGTGCTGGAAATTACAGAGTGCCTTGGAGGGAAAAACAAACTGGGGTTTCAGTTCCCATGGAAACGACATCTATTTGCAGAGGTGCTTGCGTCAGAGCCCGGGACCCTGTGCTTGGCAGGGATGGGGTGGACATTAAAAGGCCGGGTCATCTGTTGACTGTCTGGGACTTTTCCAGGACAGTGTCTGAAAGGGGGCCCTTACCTTTAACCATGACAAACAGCTCTTCCCACAGAGGGGCCTGTCTGCCTGGGCATGTCTCTGCAACGCGGGGGTTTTTGGGTAGATTTTAAACTTATGAGTCAAGGGTGTGGAAAGACCCCGCATTCACCATTCATGAGCATTTATTCCACGAGCATGTTTTGACCTATGATGTGCCAGGCACTGGGCTAGGTCAGCCAATCAGGAGCTGGTCTGGACCTGCTAAGTTTGGGGCCTAAAGCCTCCCTTCCTGGGAGGAGCTTTGGTCAGACAGGGGTGAAGTGGGGACCTGCCAGGGACCACGTGACGTGGGAGCACACAGGCTCAGCAATGCCAGTCCCCTCACTTTGCAACCAAAGCAAATGCCTTCTGTCCCCGTGTGTCACAGAGGAGTAATTCCTCGTCTCACGGGGAAAGATGACCCCTAAACTCGCCGCTGAGGTCCCCACAGCAGAGGCGATTATTCCAGCTATTGCTATGGGAGAGTGTCTCTTGTTACCCTCTCCATCACTTTACACTTCACAAAGAGGTCTACATCCACTACCTCATTTAACGTAACTCTCTAGGGAAGTTTTAACAACATCATACCCGTTTTCAAACGGGAAAACTGCATGGAGGGAGGAGAAGGCACTTGTCAAGGTCACACAAATGATAAACGGTGAAACCCGTATGGGAATCTGAACGCCATACCCCCTGCTTTGCCCCCTCCTCCCTGTCCTGGGGCACCTGGTGACCAGACCTCCCACCCTGGCAGGCCTCCAACCAGCCCGGCTGTTTCCCACGCCTGGGGAATGGGAAGCAGCTGTGTGCTAGTGCGGTGGGGCGTGGATTATTCTGGATCTGGTCTCATGGAGGCTGCACATCAGAAAGACCACAGCCCCCGACTCTGCTGCTCACCCAAGTCACTTCACTCTTCTTTGCCTCAGTTTCCCTCTCAGTAAGTTGACAGAAAGCCTGTGCGGGGATCTGAGTGACTTATGCCCTATAAGAAATCTGATGAACTAGGCCGGACGCGGTGGCTCATGCCTGTAATCCCAGCACTTCGGGAGGCCCAGGTGGGCGGATCACGAGGTCAGGATTTCAAGACAAGCCTGGGCAATAAGGTGAAACCCTGTCTCTACTAAAAATACAAAAATTAGCTGGGCATGGTGGCAGGCGCCTGTAGTCCCAGCTACTTGGGAGGCTGAGGCAGGAGAATCGCTTGAACCTGGGAGGTGGAAGTTGCAGTGAGCTGAGATCACACCATTGCACTCCAGCCTGGTTGACAGAGTGAGACTCCATCTCAAAAAAAAAAAAAAAAAAAAAAAGAAAGAAATCTGATGAAATAGTTTCTTGTTGGTGGCCACTTGGACGACCTTTCCTCTCTCTTGTGGATGACTCTAATTGGAATGGGGCACATTAGCACGCCCCTTAGGGCCCATTCATTTTTCTGAATCCCTCCTTAAGCATCTGGTATCACCTAACAGATTGATGGGATTTTCAGGGAAGGGACAGAGCCTGGGACAATTTTAAATAGGGAAGGTTAGGTGGGGCATGGTGGTTCACACCTGTAATCCCAGCACTTTGGGAGGCCGAAGTGGGCGGATCACTAGAGGTCAGGAGTTTGAGACCAGCCTGGCCAACATGGTGAAACCCCCGTCTCTACTAAAAATACAAAGATTAGCTGGGCGTGATGGTGCGTGCCTGTAATCCCAGCTACTCAGGAGGCTGAGGCAGGAGAGTCACTTGAACTTGGGAGGCAGAGGTTGCAGTAAGCCAGTGCACTCCAGCCTTAGTGAGAGAGCGAGACTCTGTCTCTAAATAAATAAGTAAACAAATAAGGAAGGTTAGGGTTGGGGGTGGAGAATAGAGGTTGTGGGTAAAGAATAGAGGAGGAGGCCGGGCGCAGTGGCTCATGCCTGTAATCCCAGTACTTTGGGAGGCCGGGGCAGGTGGATCACGAGGTCAGGAGATCGAGACCACCCTGGCTAACACGGTGAAACCTTGCCTCTACTAAAAATATAAAAAATTACCTGGGCATGGTGGCGGGCGCCTGTAGTCCCAGCTACTCAGGAGGCTGAGGCAGGAGAATGGCGTGAACCCAGGAGGCGGAGGTTGCGGTGAGCCGAGATCATGCCATTGCACTCCAGCCTGGGCAACGAGAGTGAAACTCCGTTAAAAAAAAAAAAAAAAAAAAGAATAGAGGAGGAAGAAAAATTTCCAGGCCTTGGCGTCCTGCTTGGTTTGGTTTGGGTAGGGGGTGGGGCAGGATAAGGCTGCGGGATCCTGAAGGTCCCTGAAGGGCTGGTGGCCATGAATTACATCTGCCTCTGTGCTTGCACCTGGCTGGGAGGTGTGAAGTGAGAGGAGGAGAAGATGGGATATAAACGTGTTCCAAATGTCTGCTGTAATGAGGGGGTCTGGAGTTTCTGCCCGGAGAATCAGATTGCAGGCCTGATCAGGAGACGAGCTGTTGAACGCTGCAGGAATCCAGGAGGTGCTGTGTCTGTGTGTGCCTTGCCACCCTGTAATGTAGAATTTGCTATTCCATTTCACAAAGGAAGAAGCTGAGGCCCAGAGTTACACGGCACGCCCAAGGCCGTGTAGCTAGTAAGAAGGGAGGTGGGCATCTTCTGACTGACTCTGAGGGCAGGACCGCGTGTGCTTTGTGGGGAGCACAGGTCCACTGTTCTTACTTTGTTGGGTTCAAGACCTTCTGAGCTCTTATGAGACCACTGCTGGGGCCAGCTCGCCTGGGGACTCAGTTCCCGCCCCCACTCCCCACCCGTTCTTTCTTACCCTCTCTCTCCCTCTCCACCTCCGTCCCTGTCCCCTTTCCATCCATGCGTCCACCTCCCCAGCTCTCCCTTTCTTCTGATCCCAGCCGCTGAGTGGGGTGGGTGCGCCCAGGGTCGAAGAGAGAGGTGGGAGACATGAACTTGCGGGTGGAGGACATGAACTTGTTTTCTCTCCAAACCCCTTCCCGGCACATTGTTCTGCTGTCCCCAATGTTAAGTCAATCGAATTGTGTCAGGAGGCTGCAGGGTGTAGGCTGCATGTTGTGGTGCTGCTTGTGAGTGTCTAAGCCCCTTCTGGGTATCAATGCGTGTGCTTTGGCGCATGCACATGGGGGGCTATTGCTGTTTGTGTGGGTGTTGCGTTTGTAGGATGCCTGTGTTTGTGCATCTGTGTGTATGTGTATAGTGGATGCACTCTTGTCTATAAAGGTAGGATTTTTTTTTTTTTAATTTTACTTTAAGTTCCAGGATACATGTGCAGAATGTGCAGGTTTGTAACAGGTATACATGTGTCATGGTGGTTTGCTGCACCTATCAACCCATCATCTAGGTTTTAAGCCCCTCATGCATTAGGTATTTGTCCCAATGCTGCCCCCCACTAACCCCTGACAGGCCCCAGTGTGTGATGTTCCCCTCCCTGTGTCCATGTCTTCTTATTTTTCAACTCCCGCTTGTAAGTGAGAACATGTGGTGTTTGGTTTTCTTTTCCTGTGTTAGTGTGCTGAGAATGATGGTTTCCAGCTTCATCCATGTCCTTGTAAAAGACATGATCTCATTCTTTTTTATGGCTGCATAGTATTCCATGGTGTATATATGTCACGTTTTCTTTATCCAGTCTATCATTGATGGGCATTTGGGTTGGTTCCAAGTCTTTGCTATTGTAAATAGTGCTGCAATAAATATATGTGTGGATATGTCTTTATAGTAGAATGATTTATAATCCTTTAGGTATATACCCAGTAATGGGATTGCTGGGTTACATGGTATTTCTGGTTCCAGATCCTTGAGGAACCACCACACTGTCTTCCACAATTGTTGAACTAATTTACACTCCCACCAACAGTGTAAAAGTGTTAAAAGATATATGCTTAAGCAAGTAGTGAACGCTCTCATGAGTGCACACCTGCAGGAGCAACTGCAGAACCTGTAGGGCCCAGTGCAAAATGTAAATGCTGGGCCCCTTGTTTAAAAATCATTAAGAATTTCAAAGTGCAGGCAGCAAAGCATTACACCCAGCATGGGCCTTAGTGCAGGGCCCAGCGTGACTACACAGGTTGCGGCCTATGAAGCTGGTCTTGTATGGGGGTAAGTTTTCTATTTGTATGTGTATATGCGTGTGCTGGTTGTGTGACTGGTGTGTTAAGTTTTCTATTTATATGTGTATATGCGTGTGCTGGTTGTATGACTGGTGTGTTAAGTTTTCTATTTGTATGTGTATATGCGCGTGCTGGTTGTGTGACTGGTGTGTTAAGTTTTCTATTTGTATGTGTATATGCATGTGCTGGTTGTGTGACTGGTGTGTTTTCTATTTGTATGTGTATATGCGTGTGCTGGTTGTGTGACTGGTGTGTTAAGTTTTCTATTTGTATGTGTATATGCGTGTGCTGGTTGTGTGACTGGTGTGTTAAGTTTTCTATCTGTATGTGTATATGCGTGTGCTGGTTGTGTGACTGGTGTGTGTGTGTATGTGCGTGTGTGTGATATGTGCGATGGTGTCTCTTGTGTGAATATTGGGCATCTGTATGTGCGGGCTGTTTGTGAGGTGAGACTGCTCTTGTGAGTGTGTGTGTGAGTGTGAGTGTTCTTGGGCTTGAAATCTGAACCCTTTCCTCACCACCCTGAGGACAGACTCCCTTAGCAGCTGCCTATGCCTTCTGCCGATGCCTATCAAAGGAAAAGTGTGTTTTATTTTTGGCGCCCTTGCTGCCTATTCCCATGGTGCCCCGGGAGGCTTTTATTTGACTGCCTTTGTTGGAAGGATGACAAACACTTCCCTCCACCTGCTGCCATGGTGGCCCCATGAGAAACCACAGCTGGGGGTGGAGCAGCTTCCTCAGCCCCTCACGCACTTGCCCTGCACCTCTTGCAAGCATCCACATGCCCAGAGCCCTGCCCCGCTGAGCACTGGCCTCCTGGACTCTGCGCAGACAAGGCACCCATAGCAAGTCAGAGCTGGAGGCAATGAGTAGAGATGATTTGGTCCAGCAACCTCATTGTACAGCTGGGGAGTTGGAGGCCCAGAAAAGGGAGGTGACCTGCCCATATGGCCCAGTGAGTCTATGGCAAAGCCATCTCAGCCCTGAGAGCCATGTGCCTCTCAGGTGGTGTGCAGCCCTGCAGGGCTAGCCCATGGAGGAAGCCTAGGTGAGAAGCAGGGCCCAGAGGGGAGAAGCGGGGACCAGGTTCTGTGGAGCAGCAAAGACCTGGTTATCGCCCAGCTGTGGGGGTCACAGCCACCGGCAGATGGGGGCTGTGTCTTTGTTATTTGATTCTCCCTTCTCCCAGGTCAGAGTTCTGTGTCTGACACGGTTTGAAAGATGTCGGTTGGACACAGTACAGCGCCTGGCACTCAGTAGGGGCTCCGGAAATATTTGGTATTAAACAGCTGTTTAGTTGAATGGTGTAGTAGGGTGGCAAAAGCAAGAACTTTGGAGGCAGCTAGAACTGGTTGAAATCACTTAGTAGCTGTGTGACACTGATAAAGTTACTTAACCTCTCTGAGCCTCAGTTTCCTCATTTATTAAATGAGACTCTAGTAGAGTTGTTGTGGGGATTACATGAGATAAGATACCGATGCTTAATACAGTTGTTGTGGGGATTAAATGAGATAAGATACCGATGCTTAATACGGTGTATAGTATGTAATAACATCTTCATAAAATTGCTAGCTGTGTCACCACAGGTAAGTTACATGAGCTCGCTAAACCTGTTTCCTTCTCTGTTGTCGTCAGAATTCAATGGAAGACAGTATAGCTATCCTAGTCCTTGGTGCATCACAGGCACTTAGTAAATGTGAGCCTGTCTCCCGCCTAGGTTCATCACCCCTCCACCTCTTCAACGCCTCTTTCCTCTGCCCCCAGCCTCTGTGATCCCTGCCATCCCTTCCAGGACATCTCATCTCTCATACCTTCTGTCTCCCAGCCTCTGACACTCCCAGCAACAAAAGCTCACAAGGTCTTGTGGTCCATGGTTTCCTCAGGGTTCGGCTCTGATGAGCATGGGTGGGAGGGGGCAACTAAGAAGGATGCTGGGGACACAATAGGTGTAGTCCTTGGACGAAAATCCCAGTTCTGCTTTTGACAAAGGATTGAAGGATTCCAGTGGGTCTAGGCCTGTGTCTTGCTCTGGAGAACAAAGGCAGAGGGCTGTCTTCCTGAACAGCCCAGTCACAAAGCTGCCACCATTCTTCCCATTCCCTTCCTCCTGATTTCCAAGTCCAGAGGTTGCCAATTGCACCCTCAGCAGCTGAGCTTCCCGAAATGGGAGTGTGCGGAGGAGGGCAGGTGGCAGGTAAGAGATGCTAGCGCAAGCAAGACAGCGTGTCCAGAGAGTCAGTTGTAGAAGTCTGTGGAGCTTCGGGGCAGGAGGCAGTGCTGGTTTCCGCATAGGTGACCCCCTAGTACTGGCTTCACCATAGGCCTGGGCCAGGCCACAGGAAACACCCTCTGGGCCTGAGAAGCAGACTGAACCATTCAGTCTTTACACGTGATCAGGTTGCTGCTTCAGTCACTCGAGTGCAGTTGCATAAACCAAATGAGATCAATGAGCTTGCCTTTCCAGGCCTCTTTAAACATTGGGAAATGGTTTGGGGGCATCTCATCCGCTGCATCTGTTGTGCTTCCCAATGTCAGATATTATTTACTTGGAGCAAATATAAACTATTCTGTCCTAAATAAACTCTGACACAGGCACAAGAGGACTTCAGGGCAAGAACTGTCTCCTTACCTGCCCTCTTGCTAGTGGGCACGGATATCTGGCCTCAAGACCTAGTGCATCATGCAGGGACCGAGCCAGTCCAGACCTGGCCAAGCCTGTGAGGAGATGTTTATTTACCCAGAGATGAGAACCTGGAGGCCACGCTGTGTGGTGGTTACCGTGACACGTAGGACAGCCCAGCCACAGAATTCCCTGGGGTTAGTGAACAACACACAGAAATAAGGTTATATCCATCCTCAAAGTGAACATGGGCAGGAGAATATCTGACGGCAGCAGAGGAATCTGAATTGGGTCACGCACAGACGCAAAGAGAGGAGCCCGTGGGGAATTCACATCCCGGCGTTTCTGATTTCGCACGAGATCAGCTGAGATTGACTTAGTCTGGAGCAGCTCTCCTCAGAAAAGGGCCTGGGGAGCTTTTTCTGTACACAGACGCCTGTCAGTGGCTCTGCCTGGGCCCAAGAGAAGTGCAGGGACAGAGCGGGTGGCTGCTGGAGGAGTTGGGGCTTCTCAGACAGCTGCTCCGTGGGCTGGAGTGCTAGGAGGGCTTGCTTTTCTGAAGCCTGACACGGTTGCTCTTTTGAGTTGAGGGAGAGGCCCCCCCACCTTTTTTACTCTCCCTGGGGTTTCTCTAGGGTCTCAGACCAGAGGAACATGGCCATTTCTAACCATCTTCTCTGCAAGGAAGGCCATGGACCCACCTGTCTCTAAGACTAACAGAGCCCCATTCTCCTCACCTGAGACTGGGAGACCTGCGGAGGCTCTGTGTGTGTGTGTGTGTGTGTGTGCGCGTGTGCGTGTGCGCGCACGCACATGCACGTGTGTGCATGCAGGAAGGGGCATCTGACTACACACTGAAGATACGCTTCAAGTCCCGCCCCCAGCGTGTATTCCCTAAAACCCATTCCTGCCCCATCTTCCCCCTGCCTTTCCCCCTCTCCTTTGCCTTAATTCCCCTGCCAATCCCTTTAGGTCTGTTTCCTTTCCTCCAACTGTTCACTCTCAGCAAAGACATGTAACTGAGAACCATTCCCAGAGAAGACGGCCCATCTTCCTTTCTTAAAAAGATCAGCTGCCTGATTTCCTTTGGGCCCGCTGCCATATTTCTTTTGTATTTCATTCATTCTCCAGACTCAGTGATAAGCACGGGAACTATTTAAAGGGGAGAAGGGAGGTTCTCCTTAAGGACCTAATCAAAGGACAAGATGGACGGTGCCTGCTGGAGAGAATGAGACAGCGTGGGATGAGGGCGGGTGCCACGGTGGATGTGCAGGGATGTTCCCGTGAGCCCAGCAGGGTCTGGTGGGAAGAGCTCTGGTTAGGAGCCCGGGGAACGAGGTTAAAGTTCCAGCATCTTTGCAGAGCTCCTGAGAGACCTCAGGTGAGTTGCTTCCCTCTCTGAGCATGAGTTGACTCACCATACAATGGATGGAAAGGCCAGAATCACTCATCTCTCAATTGCCTTCCAGCTTGAATTATAAATTCTGTGGGGATGGAAATGGGCTAAGGAATTGAACTTGGTTTCCTCATGGTTAGCAACTTTTTGTTTTAAAGTTACCGTTTCTTAAACATCTCCCAAAGATTACCAACAACGCATATGTAAGTTTTTCTAAGCGTTTTACATATATGGATTTGTTGCCTTCCACAACAATCCGAGGACATAGGTACCATTAATATCCCTATTATACAGATTAAGAAACTGAGGTACAGAGAGGCTAAGTAACCAGCCCAGGTAGTGGAGCCGGGGTTCAAACCAGGCAGTCTGGCTGCAAAGTCCCCATTCCTTACCACCACACTCAATATTCCAGGCATTGTGCTAAGTGTTTATACAAATCCTTTCCATTTTGCAGTTGAGAAATCCAAGACTCAGAGCAGTTGAGCAACAGCTGAAGGTCACACAGCTGGGAAGCAGTAGAGATGAGATTCCAAGTCGGCAGAGCTCCAGAGTCTCTGCTCTCCCCCACACCCTCCTGCAACCCTGCCAGACGCTCAGGCTCCCAAAGCAAGTTTAACCAATATCCCTATGTTGCAACGCCTCTTCAGGCAAGTCAGCTTCTCCCCCCTGGGCCTCAGTTTCACCATCTAGAAAATGACTGGGGGATTGGCCCAGCTGATCTTTGAGGTCCCTTGGAGCTCTGTGAGTCTGTGATGAGAAAGGTGTGGTGCTTCTAGCTGAAAGGGCAGATCTGTGGCCTGGGAATGCCTTGGGCTTGACCTGGGGTTGCAGCCAGCAAGGATGAGGGAGACGAGGGCCTGGGGAATGACATGAAAAGGAAATTTCAGGTGACTGGAGCAGGCTCATGGCTGTGAACCTGGGAAGAGGGGGCAGATGTATGAAGCCGGTAAGAAAAGAAGAGAGAAGCCCTGGGTGAGCCTCTCAGGGGGCCTTTTCCTTCTTACCAGGGGGTCACCCCAAGCTCAAGATGGGCACGTGAGCGCCTTGGGCAGGGGAGCAGGGATCAGGCCAGCACCGAGCCGAGGTCAGAACTTCTGAGACACAGCAGTTCGAGGGAATGAACATTGCTGGGGGTTTTGTTTTCTCTGTAAATATTTGGAGATGTCCAGTTATTCTAGAAAAATGTATCAGCAGCTGAGGTGGCGCGTTGGCGCGGTTGGCCTGGCTGCCTTTTCCATGACTGCTGTTACATTCCTCCCCTTCAGGAACCGACTGTTTTCCCATCTGTAACCTCATTAGGATGTCCACACCAGCGGGTGCCACACGCACACGCGCTCCGGCAGGTTCCCCTCGGGGACACACACGCACGCTGGCATCGCCCCCTGGCCACATGCTCACGCACACAGTGGCAGCTGTGCCTTTTAATATTTAATGCCGTTGCTGCGAACGCTGCTCCACGCTGACTGCATCCGTGCCAGGCTCATTCCTCTCAGGGCACCGATTCCCGGCTTGGAGACCAGCTGACAAATCTTGTTAAAAACCTTCCAGCCCAGTGCATCTCTCGGAGGAGGGTAATGTCACGTTCTTGCGAGATGAGAGAATGGGCGTCATTACCAGGCAGCTTCATTTTCAATGAGGCTCTTTTCACTTGGGGAAATTGATGGAATCACCTATTGCATGAGTGTCTCAGCCCTCCCTCTAGTTCCCCCCAGGCCAGAGCTATTGCAGCTCTGGGTCCTTCAGACCCCTCTCGATGCATTGCAGGTTGGACTGACCTCCTTTCTGGCTTGCAGAAGTCACGGCTCTGGGTGGGCACCAAGGCACGAAATGACATGAACACCTGGCCTGTGTGGGGGCCTGTGTCTGTCCCTCTCTCCCTACTCCTCCACAGTTGGTAGCCACACTATGGTTTGAACGTATGTATCTTTCCAACATTCATATGTTGGAACATAAACCCCAAGGCAATGGTATGAGAAGTCGGGGGGGCCTTTGGGAGGTGATTAGGTCATGAAGACTCCACCCTTGTGAATGGGATTAATGCTCTTATAGCAATAAAGGAGCAGGAGGGAACTAGTTCGGCTCATTGTGATCTTCCACGCTTCTACCATGTGAGGACACAGCGTTTGTCCCCTCCAGAGGGCACAGCAAGGCCCCATCTCGGAAGCAGAGAGAGCCTGCACAAGACACTGAATCTGTTGGCGTCTTGATCTTGGACTTCCCATCCTCTAAAACTGTGAGAAATACATTTCTATGGTTTATAAATTACTCCATTGGTGGCATTTTGTTGTAGCAGCAGGAAGGGACTATGACATACACTGTGGAGGCCACTGCTGCTACAGTGGCCAGCAGAGAGCGTCATGGGTGGTTCCAGCTCTCATGCAGCCAGCAAAGGGTCCCATCCCTGACCCCTAGTCCGGCATGCTGTGGTCTCTGAGCCCACAGAAAGGCCCTCCCTCCAAACCCCAGCTTTCAGAGTCTAAGGGGCTGGCAAAAGGTCAAGGGCTCTAGTTCTGGGCTGAGCTGGGACAGGTGTGCAAGAGCTGCTAAATGCAGAGTCCCCAGGTATCGAGGTTACCTGGACTACGTGGTCTTCGCAAAGCTGCAGTAGGATCGGCATGTCCGGTTCAGTGCTGACTGTGCAGGCTTGGGGCCTATCCCATGAACTCTGGAAGGGTATTTGTAAGATGGACCTCCTGTCCTCAACCTCTTTCTACCTTTTAGCGTCTTGGTCCTCTGTCACCGGATGGGCTCAGAGCATTCCTGAGCTAAGAACCTCTGTGGTTCTGAGCATCTTTAAGAAACGAGGCCTGGGGGGAGGGCAGGGGGGAGGGGAGACAGGACGGTCAGGTGGGGTGTGGGGGTTTGTAAAACAAAGACACTCATTTGCCATTTACCGAAGACTTTTGTTTTCTTTTTCTTTTAAAGCTGTTGTTTCCTCAAGGGAAAACTTTATTCGTGTGTGGGTAAAATGTTGCTCTCTTAACGAATCGAAAGCAGAACATGAGGAGAGGTTTTCAGTCCCTGTGACAAAGAACAAAGAACGTGGGCCTTGGGTGGCCACTGTCACCCTCCCCGCCTTTGACATTTCCCTGTCCTCTCCTCCCATCCCAGTGGAGCCAAGAGCTGAGTGCATGTCATCCCCACTCTGGAGCCCAGAGTGTGGCTTTGGTTAAGCAGAGGCAGCCGGCCTGGCCTGCAGGAAACACCGCACTCTCCCCTGTTGAGAGCCTGGGAGGGCACTGTGGCAAGTGAGGGAATGAGTGTGCTTTTAGGGCGGTGTGGCAGCTGCCATTCCTGCTGGCTCGGAGGACAGTGGAGAAAGTGGTGGACGGAGGGGTTCAGAGAGTTTGTCTGACCAGCTGATGTCCGCTTTTCCTCACCAAGCCAAGAAGTCTCCCCACTATCTCTGGTCTTGGAGACAAGGCCTGGTTTTCGGAAGAGCTGGTCTGAGCATTTGAGTCTGTGGGAGGCCGGAAGAAGGTTCATTCGGAGGACTCATCAGGCCACTCCCACACTCCTCGCACTCACCCTCCTCGGCCCCTTCACCCCAGCAGGTGGGAACCCGTTCTGGACTTTCACTTTCAGTATTTGGTTTAGGGGACAATAATAGCCTCTGTTTCCCAGTGTTGTCTGTCTGGTGTTAGCTTATCGGCCCTGTCTTTTTTCAGCGTTGGTTGAGGTAGCTGGGACTGGGGTGAAGCTATCTTCTGGAGCAGGGGCTTGTACTCTGAGGGGAGAGCTGCTTTTCCCTGAGCAGCTTTTGGCAGGGGGATGTCCTGAGTCATTGCATCTGCTCCCTGTCCCCACCCCAGGGACCCTGGGAGAGGTCCCTCTCTAGTCCAGGCAGAAGAGTCGCCTATGGGGAGAAGGTGGTGGTGGTCTCGGCCTCCACGCTCATGGAGGAGCGCCGGATGTGCCGACAGGAAGACCACTGCCGGAGCTGCTCCTGGCTGAGGCAGCCCAGGTCCTTGAAGAGCTTGAAGAGGTCGTTGCGGAACTTGACGCCGATGAAGGCGTACAAGAAAGGGTTGACGCAGCAGCGGACGCAGGCCAGGCTGTAGGTGACGTCGTAGGCGATGTTGAGCTGCTTACTGAGCTCACAGGTGCTGCTGGTGATGTTGAAGTTGGCCACCGTCTGGGCCAGGACCACCCCATTGTAGGGCAGCTGGAAGACGATGAAGACCACGACCACGGCAATGATCACCTTGATGGCCTTGTTGCGCTCAAAGTTGCGCGCCTGGAGCAGGGTGCGGATGATGACAAGGTAACAGAAGCTCATGGCCAGCAGGGGGACCAGAAAGCCGATCACCATCTGGGCCACCTGGATGGTGATAAAGGCCTCCACATGCTCTGTGATGAGAGAGCATCGCATCGCTTGCTCACTGCTGCTCCTCTGGAGGCCGCTGTACAGGAGCTCCGGGATGGAGAGCACTGTGGCTAGTATCCAGATGCCCACACAGGACAGCTTGCTGATGAGGAGGACGCGGGCACGGTGGCGGTGAGCTGAGACTGCCTGGACGATGGCCACATAGCGGTCAATGCTGATGCAAAGAAGTAGGAGCATGCCGCTGAAGAAGCTCATCTTGTAGATGGCAAAGATGAGCTTGCAAAAGTGGACACCGAAGACCCAGGACTTGGCCGCGCTGTAGGCCCAGAAGGGAAGGGTCAGGAGGAAGAGGATGTCTGCCACCGCCAGGTTGAGCAGGTAGGTATCGGTCATGGTCTTGAGCCTCTTGAAATAGATATAGGTCAGCACGACCAGTCCGTTGCCCAGTAGGCCCACGAAACAAATGATGGAGTACATGATAGGGAGGAACCAGGCTTTAAAGTTCCGCACGTCCTTCTTGGAGCATAAAGACTCGAACAAAGTGTAGTCCACTGTGGTGTTGTCTCCGATGTAATCGTCCGTGACCTCATCTTGACACAGGCACACCTTCAGGGAAGGAAATGAGGGAAAACAGGCCAGGTTAGCTGAGTGGCTCCAACTCTGGCTGGGATTTAGCCTAGAGCAATGGTTTCTCTCTTTTTTTTTTCTTGAGACATGGTCTCACTCTGTTGCCCAGGCTGGAGTGCAGTGGTGCAGTCATGGCTCCCTGCAGCCTCGGCCTCTCCAGGCTCAGGTGATCCTCCCACTTCAGCCTCCTGAGTAGCTGGGACCACAGCCTTACGCCACCAAACCCAGCGAATTTTTGTATTTTTAGTGGAGGTGGGATTTTGCCATGTTGCCCAGGTGGGAGGAATAGTGGTTTCATTGTGAGGTCCACATCATCAGTATCACAGCGTCACCTGGGAACTTGTTAGGACTGCAAATTCTCAGGCCCCACTTGAACCAGAATCTCAGGTGATGGGCTTAGGAATCTGTGTTTGCCTAAAGTCTCCAGGTGATTCTTTGGTTTGAAATCAGTGCTTCTCAAATTTTAACTCCAATACACATCACCTGGTTAATCCTGTGAACATGTCTATCCTAAATCAGTAGGCTGAGGTGGGGCCTGAGATTCTACAGTTCTGCTAATAAGTAGCAAGTGGCTGATTTTGCCAAGTCTGAGAGACTCTACATGTGCTGACTGGGGACTGGAAATTGGTGGGGCTCTGGGAGCCCAGATGAGCCTTGAGCTGGTTAAACTCTCTCTCTCTCTCAGAGCCTCAGTTTTCTCTTCTGTGAAATGGAGATGAATCCTATTGGCTTCACATGGTTGCTGTGAGGTACCTAGCCCAGGTTCCAGCACCATTTCCTCTCCATGGAGCTTTAATTTTGCCCTCGGGGAGCTCTGTGAGAGTGGGAACATGTGTCTTTCTTCTTGACCCTCCTTTAGAACTTGGCGGAGTTTTCCAGGGGGCTTACAAAAGACCTCAGCTTTAGGGGGAAAATCCACCTGGGGGTCAAGGTTGAGGAGGGCCTGGAGTGAGAAGAGAGGAGGGCAAGTGCTCCCATTTTGAGGCCATGAAGCCTTGGGTTTGGGGCGAACTGCTGTGATCACGGGTGGTGGGTGACCTGGAGAGACTCTAGATCCTGGGGCTGCTCTTAGCACCCAGCAGGAGCTCAGGCAACGTGAGCCCAAGTGCCATAAAGACTGTGAATGGATGATGGGCCACAGGGGTGGAGGCGAGGCCTCCTCAGCAGCTGTGTCCCTGGAAGGAAGCGCGGCTCTCGTCTCCCACTCTCCCTCTGTGCTCCCGCCCTCTCCTCCCACCTCTCTGCCTCTCTCTTCCTCGCATCTCTTCCGGCAGATCCCAATCAGCAGGACTCAGCTGCTGGAGCTTTTTTTAGCCTGTCTGCAGGGCCGGGTGAAGGTTCAGCAGCCTGCTGTGATTTTATCAATGAAGGAGGGGGCCCATGCCTGCCCGTGCCCCTGTGCGCAGCGATGGACGGGCTCGTGCAGGGCAGGGAGCTGGGCTGGAGGACCTGCCTCGCGAGGCTCATGGTTCTATCTCCAGGAACCAGATTCAGCAGCTCAGCGACGATGGGTTTCTACACATTTGTGCTGGAGGGATTCACCGCATCGTGTCTCTATCTCTTTTTTACATCCAAGTTCTGGATTCATCACTGTCCTGCTCGGGAACAGGGTGAGGACAAAATGATGTCCAGGAGCCTTTTCTTTGGCCATTGCTAGCCTGAGACGAAAAGTCAGCGGCAACCCCTCTTCCCTCTCCTGGGCATGGCTGCAGCCTGGGAGCCCTGAAGGAGGCTGCTGCCATTGGCCCAGCCATGGTTACGGCCCAAGGCCTTAGACTCGGGGTCCCTGGACATGAGGGGGTCTCAGCCTTCCTGGAGGGCGGTATTCCCGGCCTCTATGAAGTGCACTCTTCATCATCCAGTCCTGCCTTCCCGTCTCCCCTTGAACCTTGTTCCTGTTTTATAATTCCCCCTCCCCCAGCCTCACTGCCTCTGCAGCCCACAGCCCCACCACATCCTGCCCTGTCTGAGCACCCCCTCCTCAAGTGAAAGGGAGGAATGAGCCTCAGCTGTCCTCCTCCCCGCCCCAACCTTCCAGCCTCCACTGCCAGCAGCACAGCCCCCCAGATCCTGGAGACAGGGGAGAGAGAGGAGGGAGTGGTGATGGGGAAGGGGCCAGGCTGTGGGCTGCAGCCCAGGCTCCGGGGGCCTCCGGGATGGGGTTTTGGGAAGAGTGCCCAGTTTGGGGCCTGCCTCTGGCCTGAGCTTCTGGAAGGCTGCCCGTCTGGCCTCCAGACCTGGGGACGAGCCGAATTCTGAAGCACTGACTCGCTCGCTCTGGCCTCAGCGGGACTCCCCGGCCCCCACTCTGAGCTCCCACATCTAACAAATGGGGGAAAGTTGACTCTGCGAGTTATGGTTTCCTCTAATTTTGGCACTTGGTGAGGTACACTTTCTGTCTGTTTCTGGATTGAGAAACAGAGCTTTGTAAAGTGAGGGTCTTTGTTCCTGCCGAGTTCAGGCCTGCTATAAAGTATGTGCTCATCCGCCCCTCTCCTCATCCCTAGGGCCCCATCCTCTCTTCCCTCCCCTGCCAGGGAGGCCAGATGGGTCTCCATTTCACCAAAGAAAAAGGGGGCTGCGAGGGGAGCCTTTGGGTGAAGGTTGGAAAGAGACAACCTTGGGGCGATAGGATAGTAACAAGATCTCCAGATCCAGGGTGATTTTCTCAGCACACACGCACAAAACCGAGTAACCATTTTTGCAGCTCTTCTCTCTAAGAGAATTCTCATGTTTCTGTCTCCTGGGCAGGGAGATTGGAGGTGGGATAGGGAAGGTGGCAAGTTATTTTCCCCCATGTTTTAATCTAAATGGAGTAAAGGAAGTCCAGAGAACATCTGTGGCTCTCCAGGGTCACTCAGCAGATGGTGAGGGGACAGCCATTAGCTTAATGAATGGCAGGCGGGCTTATGTCTGGGTCTTGTATCTTCTAGTAAATGCCCAGTTCCTCCACTAAACCCCTGACTTGGGAGGCCGTGTGGAGAAGGGAACAGAGCTTTCCTTGGCAGGGAACCTCACCTGGAAAATGACAAGGAGAGCCACCACCAGCACGCTTTTCATTGGTTTCCCTGTAGGAGACAAGGCGAGAAAGTTATTGCTTGGCAGGGACAAGTCTTTATTATTAAAGAAAGCAGTGGAGGGGGAGACGCTGTTGGGAACTTTCCTCTCAAGCTCCAGGCACTGTCTTTGCTGAAAGAGAACATCAGAACCAGATTGTGCCTTTGAACACCTGGCCCGCTGCCCAGCATCACTGTCCTCACCTCCTTCTCGTCCTCCTCCATTCCCAGGTCCTGGAAAGCAGCAGCATCAGAATGCAGGGCAGCCCCTCCCACCCCCTGTCTTGGCCCATCTAGGCTGCTTCTTCGAGCTGGGAAGTCTTTCTAGCCCAGACCACCCCTCAAGACTGAGCTTGGTTGGTGGGTCTGAGTGCCCCCCCGACTCCACGTGATGTGGGACGAGGCAGCAAAGCTATGAGGTCGTGGGGTGGGTGCACACATTTCCAGCCTTGCTTTGGTGCTGGTAGCCACTGGCCCAGGAGCATTTTCCTGGCATCCAAGTGAGTGGGCAGCCACATGTGCATAAAGCCAGGCCTGAGTGTCTCCTGAGGGAGGCGAGCTGAGGAAGGAGGACCACCCCACAGGCTGGGTAGAGGGATGAGGTTCCTTACTGGTCCACAGCGATGGAGACTGCCTCAGGGCCCCACCAGCTCCACAACACCCCCTCACTGAAATGACATTCATTCAGCACTGACTGTTGGTCCACTGGGCCCACACCCTTGGCTTGCCTTTGGGGCAGAGATCCCTTCTCTTTCATCTGGTGCAGGCCCAGAATTGAGGAGGTGTCCCACAATTGTGTGCTGATGAATATACGAATGATACATACATGAATGATGAACAAATACACGAATGACAAGTAAACGAATGCCTGTCCTTTTTCCAAGGGAGAGGGCATCAAGATGGCCCGAGAGGACACAGAGGGGATGCTGTCCTGTGGCAGTGTCGGGGAAGGATGCTCTTTCCTGATGTCACGACTTCTTTCTTTATTTTTTTGCTTAATTGAAGTGCCTGCATACTCTTTCTCTCCTTTAACTTGTTTTCTAACCTAGGCTTGGGGGGGCAGGTGGAAGGGGGAACAGGGTCAGCTTTGGGAAGGGACGTGTTCTGGAAGTCAGGAGGCTTCCTGGGGTCTGAGCAGCAGAAGGGGATCCCGGCTTAGCACAAGGCCCGGATGTGCTCAGTTTGGTTTTGTGGCTGAGCCTCAGGGCCATCAGGAACTTACTTCTTCTTGAGGCTAGGCAGCGAGGACAGTTGACAAAGTAATTTGCCTAGACGTCTTAGCTTACCTACAAGTCAGGGTGTCGGTGGCCCTCCTCCCGTATCCTGACCCTCGGGTCCCAGCTAGGTAGGGCCTGGCCAACTGGAGAGTCAGTAACTGCAATGCCACAAGTGAAGGCAGGCCCATGACAGCTCCAACCTCAACAGGGGCCAGGAAATGCGTGGGAACCTGTTTAAGGCACCTTCTCCTGGAGGCTGGGGGCCCTATGGAGGCTGGGGAAGCAGTGAGAGCCTGGCACTTCTGTGTCCTTGGCCACAGCACCACCTGCTGGAGGCCTCCCTGCATGGCACCCAGGTTGCAGTTGTTAATGTGTTCCCCGGAAAGTGTGTAAAGCCGAGGATTCTGGGCTTGGGAGTTCCTCCGGGAAGGAGAGACTGCATCGGGCTACATAAATAACTAGGTATTTCTCCCGCCTTGAGCAAATTATCCTGCACACTACTGCTAGACATATCTTCCTAAAGCTTAGCTCTGATGCCAGTCCCCACCTCACCTTCCTCCTCAATCCTCAGGGGCTCTAACCATCCCTGAGGATGAAGCCCTTAATGCTTGGCCTGGCAGTCCAGTCCTCCACTGTCCACTCAAAGCGGGCTTCCTAGCTGCATTTTCTGTTCTGGGGACAAGCAGCCACTGTCCCCTCGTTCCCAGCCTGGGCTCAGGCATTTGCAGTCCCACTGGGATTGGACCCTGTGACAACAGAGCTCCCCACCGCACCCCTCATTCTCCTTTCTCACTGAATTACCCCTGAGCTCCTGAGTTTAAGTCCACATGTTTATACCCAACCACACTCTTCAGGGTTCAACGCTCTGCCCATCCTCCACTGACTCATCCAGAGGTCGAGTCTCGAGGTTTCTTTAAACACGTAAATGTCTTTCAGTTACTCTAGAGAAAGCCCGCTCTGACTGTCAGGGAGAAACGAGAAACCTCAAAGTTTGATAAGTCACAACGGGTGAGATCTGAGTAGCAAGAACTTTGTTTCTGTTTTACTCCATTGATAACCCCTCTCCTGGGCACTGTCCCACTTCTGCTGTTCCTGTCCCGGCAGGGGAATTGGGGGAGTGATGGCGTGTGTGCCCGTGAGTTCTTGTTCCAGGTGCTTTGGAGGAGGTGGATGAGCAAGGATCTTGTAGGTCCATAACAGGTGGTTTTCAAGAAACATCACAGGGAAACTTAGGGGAACTCTCGTCTGTGGCAAAAGGGAGCCTGGTCAGTGGCCATGAGTCAAATCATCCCTGCCTGTTACAAAGTCATAAAGCAACTGGTCTGGGGCAGCAGCTTGGGGGAGACCAGTGAAGTTGGGAATCTCTGGGGCTAAGGAGTGGTTGACCTAGATGTTGGGTGTTTTCTGAGTTCTTGAGTTTTCAGTAATGATCATCATGAAAATTCCCTAGAACTCCAACCTGAGCCCCCAACATGAGAGACTCCCCATCTAGGAAAGATAATTATTGGCTGGCTGCCCCCACCTCTAAACCATGAACTTCCATCCCCACATTTTTCCAGGTCCTCCAGACTGCCCAGGAAATCACAGTTGCCCAATCAGCTCTCCCTAAGAGTCACCCCAAGCTTTTTCCTCTCTGAACTTCCTCACCTGCCAATACACCTTCTCTCTCTCTCTCTCTCTCTCTTTTGGATAGGGGAGAGAGAGGAGAAGCAGGGAGGTAGTTAGAGGTCTAGAGATCTGGGGAATCCACTTTCAGACAGTAGGTAGGGATGGGTGAGAGCCGGATAGATCTTGCAGTTTCTATGTTATCAACTGCTGTATCTAATGAGATAATTCATATTCACTGAGCTCTCACTGCGCGCCAGACTGCCTGCACGTATGGTCTCATTTCATCCTCTCAAAAGCCCCTTGAGGTAGGTGCTACTATTAACCCCGTTTACCAATGAGGAAACTGAAACACAGCAAGTAACTTTCTCAGAGTCACACAATGGCCAGCAGGGGAGCAGGCTTTGAAACTCTCCAACTCCAGAAACCACACTCCTAACCATCCTTCTCTGCTGTCACTGGGTCTGTATGTCTCTCCCTCATAACATCTCATGAGCTACCCTGGTGATCCTCATCCTAGATTCCAGAAAATAGAGGCCCAGAGAGATTAAGCCAAATGCCTGGGGTCACACAGCTGCTAAGAGAGGGACCTGAGATTTGAACGGGACAGCAAGGTTTGGGCTCTTGCTACTGCATCAGGCTGCGTTTCTGATGAGTCTGCTGTGTCTAGGATGCTCCACGGAGCGTGAAGGGAATCTTGGCTCCCCATGCCCCACTGGCCACCAGTGCTTCCTGCTTCCATCCCCCAACATCCCAGCCCCCAACAAAGCCGGCCCCACCTCTGTTCTGACACAGGGCTTTGCTGCTTCTTTGCTGCCACAGAACTCCTTCCAAAACACAAATCTCATCCTTTAACTCACCTACTTGAAAAATAAAAATCTTTGATGGTTCCCCATTGTTTTCACGATAAAGTCCGAATTCCTTAGGCATGCTGTACCACGTTTTAAGGATTGGGTCTCCTGTGCCTGCATCCTTCCTCCCCATCTTCCTCCTTGGCATGGCCAGCTACTCCACTCTCCCCTCCGCGTGCTTCTTTCTTGTCTCTGTTACTGTTGTCTCAGCTGACCATCTACATGGCTGCAGCCTTAGTCCCCAGGACACTCTCCTTGGCAGCGTGGAGTTTTTGAAATAATGGATTTGAATGCCTTTAGGTGGGGCACTCACCCTCTGGGTTACTCTACTCCCCTCCACTTCCTGCACCTTATGCCCCTTCCCCCTTTTACACTGTCAGCCTCTGATGGCAATGAAGTTTGCCATTCCTGCCACATCCTTGGCCCCTTGTGGCTCCTCGTTTGTTTGACAACTCCTAAACACCCTTCAAAACCCACCTTAAATACCTCTCTGACCCAGGTTCACTATTCCCTTCTTGTCTTGCCCTTGCCCCGGTCAATGCTGTATCTCACTCTGTTGCAGTGGCTTCGTGACATATGTGTCACTCTCCCCACCAGACTGGTCATCCCTGAATCCCTCAAACAATAAGAGTTGACGGAATGTCCCAAGCAAAGTGGAGAGATTTTTCCAACAGCGACCCCAGGCTGCAACGTTCCTCTCCTCCCCAGCCAAGTTTCTGGCAGGCGAGAAACTGGCCTTGAATTAGCTTCAGCATCCCCCTTTGCCAGCATTTGTGTCTGAGCTGTGAGGCATATGTCTCTCATGGGTTCATTTTTCCCTTGCTTTGCTTTTGAGAACTATGAAAGATCTTTGGTCTCATTGCTCGAAGGTGGGGAGGGTGCCTCGGAGCTGCTCATTCAAACCGTGAAAAAGGCCAGCTCAGCCCTGCTTTGGAGTTTTCATTTTGTGTAACAGAAACCCTGCCTCCTCACCCACCTCTTGCTCCTTGCTGGGCAGATGAAGAGCAGAACAACAGATCCTCCGAGGCCCACCCACCCCATCAACCGCCCAGAGCCCGTTTTGAGCAAAGCTTGTCAGCGGCTTCCCCTCCTACCAGTATTTCGGGTTTGACCGTTGGGGCTGTCTCAAGTTGAGTGAAGTGGCAAGAACATCCCTTCCTCCTGGACCAGAGATTACCCTCTCTCCCTGCATCAAAGCCTAGGAGTCTAGCACCCCCAAACCTAGTCTGGGGCAAGCCACTGCGCACATCTTCCCAACCCCCTGTTCAGTCATGTGGACGGCTTGAAATCAACCAGCCAGGGCGGGAGAATTTACACCATGGAAGTAGGCAAGCACTACAAATTCAGGACTTTCCCTCCACCCTGGAGGCAGCTACCCGTGCTCCACCCCGGGGAGCTGCTTTTCAAACGCCCGGCAGCACACCACTGGGCACTGCTTGGTTTCCTTCCTGGAGGCCAATATGAAAGGCTGGAGCAGGGTCTTCTGTGGATGACGTCTGTATTCTGGGATTGTGATGGAGGGGCCGGAGTGCTGGGGACTGGGATTTAAGGGTAGATGGGCTGGGAAATGAGGCATTTGGAAGAGATTTTCAAAAACTAAACTCTACTGAGTTCTTAATACAATGTATTCATTCATTCCACAGACATTTTCTCCTCATATCCTCAAAGCATTTGAACCTGCCTTTGGGGAGTTCACAGTCAGTGGGTGGGGGTGACCACTTTAACCCTTTCACAGCTGTTTGCTGGGTCCAGACCCAGGGTTTGGGGCAGGCGGGGAAGGAAGAGATGAAATCAAGGAGGCTGTGGTGTGGCGAGGAGGGGTGTGAGGACAGCACCAGGGAACCTTCACTTTTTAAAGCCAACCCCTTGCGGCTTTGAGGCCGCCGTGGTGCATTGCTTGCTGGTGAGACAAGCCATCTAGGAACCTGGTCTTCTTAGCTTCAGCCTGGTCTGACTCCACAGCTGAGATTTATAAAGGAGGTGTCTGGAGCTGGATGAACCACTCAGAACACCCTCAGCACTTCCCCTGGACCCCTTCTAGTCAAGACGGAGGTTAGACCCGAGAAAGGGCTTTCTGAAGAGTAGAGTTGTCTGCCGGTGCAGAGTGTGTGAGGTTTGCTCAGGGGCACGGGTTGTGCTGAAGGCCTGGCTATGATTTCTCCAAGCTGAGGGCCCCTTGCCATCCCATTCCATGTTGCCTGTCCACTCCTTAACTTGCAAGAGGTAACAGCAAAGCCAGAGCAAAGCCGGTGGGATGTGCAGCAGAGAGAAAGCAACCAGAGCTTGCATTTGCAATGTACTGCACCATTCTCACAACCCAGTCACCTTTCATTTGCATCTCCTCATGACCCCAAGTGGACAGGTATATGAATATTTGGCAGCGGAGAAAGGTGGGAATGAGAGAGTGGGTAGAAGGTCCTAAGCTCTCTAGGGAGAATTTCTCTGTTGAAACCTGTCCCCAGAGGTCCCAGAGGGCCTAACCTGTCACCCTCATGATGAGAACAGGTTCTGCCAGACCACCAAGCCCAGCTCCGCCACTCTCTTACGTCCCTGCTATTTTAGAAAGACATGATCTTGGCCCCTCCCTTGTCCCCACTGGCACAAAAGGCTGACCCCTTCCTCAGGTTTGAAAGGGCAGGTGCACCCCTCCTGGGGCAGCAGGGGGCATTCTCTGGAAGTAGCTTCCAATGCCCACCAAATCAGAACTGATTTCTCCAGGAAGCACCCCTATGCGCTCCACCCGCATCCTCCACCCCCATTCCACAGGGTCAGTCTGGGTGTCCGAGACCCTGGTACTGTTCCTTCTCACATGAAGAGGCTCACTCACCCAGGTCCATGACGCTCTCTGGGCGGTAAAACCACACAGGAAGGCTGTGCCCGGCCTCGCGCTACCCCTGTCTGGGGAGGAAGTGGTTCAAGCCCCTTTTAAGTTGTCAGAAAGCCACCCTCCTCCCTGCCCCTCCCACTCTTGCTCCTCCCCCGAGCCCTCCCTGACTCACGCAGGGTCCCTTCAGTGCCTTCAGAGATAAAGGGGCAGAAGAAAGGTGACAGAGGGTGACAGTCGCTGGTCATAGGATCCTGAATCATCAGGTCATTTACATTCAAAAAGCCCCCTGTGCTGCCTGGCAGAATCTAGATGAGGGGCCATTTATTGATTCAACAAATATTTATAGCGTGAATATCACATGCCAGGCCATGGGTTAGATGTTGGGGAGTCAGAGATGTGTGAAAGAAGTGTCCCCATCCTTCCCTTGCTCTGCTCAGAGTCACAATGGAATACAGTCCCAAATGGCTTTCCCTCTGGCTTCTGGGTAGTTTAGGCCAATGGGAGGCACTGACACATAATGACAGGCAAAAGGGAAGACATATGCCACAATGTATCTTTTTTCTCCCCCCTTCCCCTCTCCTTTCCTCCCCTCCCCCCTTCCCTCTTCTCCCCTCCCCTTCCTTTTCCTTTCTTAATGACAGCTTTATTGAGCTATAATCCACATCCCGTAAAATTTACCCTTTTAAAGTATAGAATTCCATGGTTTTTGTAGGTTCACAGAGTTATGAAACCATCACTACAATACATTTTAGAACATTTTTTTCTCACTCCCACTCAAGAACCCTGTAATCATTAGCAATGACCGCTTCCCTCCCCTCCTGTCGTCAAAAGCCCCTGGCAACCACAATCTACTTTCTGGCTCTATAGATTTTCCTATTCTGAACATTTCACATAAATAGAAGTATTCAGTATGTGACCTTCACATCTGGCTTCTTTCAGTTAGCCTGTTTTCAAGGTTATCCCTGTGGTGGTATGGATCCGTTCGCCATTCCTTTTTATGACTGAATAACATTCCATTGTATGGATATGCCACATTTTGTTAATCTGTCATCAGTTGGACATTTGGGCTGTTTCCCCTTTTAGCTGTTATGAATGATGCTGCTATAAATATTTATGTACAAGTGTTTTTGTGGACATATGCTTTATTTCTCTTGGGTATATACCTAGAAGTGAAATTGTTGAGTCATGTGGTAATTACGTATTTAACATTTTGACGATCTAAGAAACTGTTTTCCAAAGTGACTACACCATTTTATGTTCCCATCAACAATGGGTGAGGATTCCACATTGTCAACAAAACTTACTGTTGTCCATTTTTTTGATTCTAGCCATCCTAGTGGCTATAAAGTGGTATCTCATTGTGTTTTTTTTTTTTTTTTGGAGATGGAGTCTCATTCTGTTGCCCAGGCTGAAGTGCAGTGGCATAATCTTGGCTTACTACAGTCTCCACCTCCTGGGTTCAAGAGATTCTCCTGCCTCAGCCTCCTAAGTATCTGAGACTACAAGTACGTGCCACCATGCCCAACTAATTTTTGTATTTTTAGAAGAGGTGGGGTTTCACCATGTTGGCCAGGCTCGTCTCAAACTCCTGACTTCAGGTGATCCACCAGCCTCGGCCTCCCAAAGTCCTGGGATTACATGTGTGAGCCACCATGCCCAGCCTAGTTGTGGTTTTGATATGCGTTTTTATAATGACTACTGATGTTGAGCATCTTTTCATGTGCTTATTGACCATTTGTATTTTTTTTTTTGAGAAATATCTATTCAAATCTTTTGCCCATTTAAAAAATTGGGTTATTTATTTTTTATTGTTGAGTTGTAAGACTTCTTTATATATTCTGGATACAATCACTTATCTGATACATATCTGTAAATATTTTCTCCCACTCTACGGATCATCTTTTCACTTTCTTGATAGTGTCCTTTGAAGCACAAAGGTGTTTTGTTTTTTAAAACCTGAATCTCTGGCAAAAGAAGCACAAAGTTTTAAATGTGAAGGTTCAATTGATTTTTCTTTTGTCAATTGTGTCTTTGGTGCCATATCTAAGAAACCATTGCCTAATTCAAGTATACAAAGATTTATTCTTATATGTTCTTTTAAGACTTATAGTTTTAGCTGCAACATTTAGATCTGATCCATTTTGAGCTAATTGTTGTATATAGTGTGAGGTCGGGATCCAACTTTATTTTTTATGTGGATATCTAGTTTTCCCAGCATCATTTGTTGAAAAGACTATTCTTTCTGCCATTAAACTGTCTTAGCACCTCTGTTGGAAATCAATTGATCATAAATGTAATGGTTTATTTCTGGACTATCAATTCTATTTTATCAATCTCTGTGTCTGTCCTATGATAGTACCACATTGTCTTGATTACTGTAGCTTTATAGTAAATTTTGAAATTGGGAGGTGTGATTGCTCCAACTTCATCTGTCTTTTTAAAGGTTGTTTGGCTAATCTGCGTCTCTTTCTTTTCCATATGAGTTTTAGGGTCAGCTTATCAATTTCTGCAATGAAACCAGCTGGGATTCTGATAGGGATTGCATTGAATCTGTAGATCAATTTAGGGAGTATTGCCATTCTAACGAAGTCTTTTGGTCCATGAATGTGGGATTATTTATTTATTTATTTAGGTCTTCCTTAATTTCTTTGCATTTTTTAGACTGCAAGTCTTTAACTTCTTTGTTAAATTTATTCTTAAGTATTTTACTCTTTTTGATGTGCTTGTAAATGAAATCGTTTTCTTAATTTTATTTTCAAAAATGGCCAACTAGAAGCAGGTATGGGGCATGGCTCTCTCAGAGAGGAACAAAAGGGGTGAGTACATACAACACCTTTATCTGAAACATGCAGATACTTGCACTGGTACTGATTAAGGAATCAGCTTGACCCACAGAGGAGAGAGAAAAGCAGGGCAGGGCAATGGCCCACATAGGAACAACACAGACTCAAAGGAAACCCTCCCCTCCCCCAACCAGGGAAGCAGTGGGTGAATGTGCAAACCTGGGAAAAGATGCTTCTCCCACCAATCTTTGCAACCTTTGGATCAGGAGATCCCCTGTGAACCCACTCCACCAGGGCTTTGGGTCTTACACACAGAGCTGCACTGGGGTATTGGCAGAGCAGCCACTCAGGCATGCACAGAGACCCAGGAGCTTTATATACTCAGGCTCCGGGACCCCAGCAAAGGTGACTGCAACTCAGGCAAGGCAGGACATCTAGGAAGAAGGCTGAATCGAGGGGGCTGAAAAGCCAAAGTGCCTCCTTCCTTCCAAATGACTGCAGCATCTCTCCAGCAAGGGTTTGGAACTAGGGTAAGGCTGGGATCACTGCAATGAAAGAATTAGACTTCAGAATGTGGATAAAAATGAACTTCACTGAGCTGAAGAGGCAAGTTGTAACCCAATGCAAGGGAGCTAAAAATCATCATAAAACAATGCAGGAGCTGACAGCCAAAATACCTATTATAGAGAAGGACATAACTGATCTGATCAAGCTGAAAAACACACTACAAGAACTTCACAATGCAATCAGAAGTATTCATAGAAGAATAGGCCAAGCTCTGCTTGGTCTTCTGAAAGATTCTTCCTCTGAAAGAATCTCAGAACTTGAAGACTGTCTTTCTGAAATAATACAGGCAGACAAGAATAGAGAAAAAGAATGAAAAGGAATGAACAAAACCTCCAAGAAATATGGGATTATGTAAAGAGACTGAATCTATGACTGATTGGGGTACCTGAAAGAGATGGGGAGAATGGAACCAATTTGGAAAACTTATTTCAGGATATTTTCCAGGAGAACTTCCCCAACCTAGCTAGACAGGCCAACATTCAAATTCAGGAACTGCAGAGCACCTCAGTAAGATACTCCATGAGAAGATCATTCCCGGGACATATGATCATCAGATTCTCCAAGGTAGAAATGAAAGAAAAAATATTAAGGACAGCCAGAGAGAAAGGCTAGGTCACCTGTAAAGGGAAGCCCATCAGACTAATGGCAGACCTCTCAGTGGAAACCCTACAAGCCAGAAGAGATTGGGGGCCAGTATTCAACATTCTTTTTTTTTTTTTTTTTTTTTTTTTGAGACAGAGTCTTGCTCTGTCGCCCAGGCTGGAGTGCTGTGGCCGGATCTCAGCTCACTGCAAGCTCCGCCTCCCGGGTTCCCGCCATTCTCCTGCCTCAGCCTCCCGAGTAGCTGGGACTACAGGCGCCTGCCACCTCGCCCGGCTAGTTTTTTGTATTTTTTAGTAGAGACGGGGTTTCACCGTGTTAGCCAGGATGGTCTCGATCTCCTGACCTCCTGATCCACCCGTCTCGGCCTCCCAAAGTGCTGGGATTACAGGCTTGAGCCACCGTGCCCGGCCTCAACATTCTTAAAGAAAAGAAATTCCAATGCAGAATTTCATATCCAGCCAAACTAAGCTTCATAAGTGAAGGAGAAATAATATCCTTTCAGGACAAGCAAATGTTGGGGGAATTCATTACCACCAGACCTGCCTTACAAGAGGTCCTGAAGGAAGCACTAAATATGGAAAGGAAAAACTGTTATCAGCCACTACAAGAATACACTGAAGTACACAGACCAGTGACACTATGAAGCAACCACATAAACAAGTCTGCAAAATAACCAGCTAGCATCATGATGACAGGATTAAATCCACACATAACAATACTAATCTTAAGTGTAAATGGGCTAAATGCCACAATTAAAAGACAGAGAGAGGCAAGCTGGATAAAAAACCAAGATCCATTGATATGCTATCTGCAAGAGACCCATCTCACATGCAAAGACAGACATAGGCTCAAAGAGACCTTTAAATAGACGTGGACTCACACTCAGTGATAGCGGGAGATTTTAACACCCCATTAGACAGATCATTGAGACAGAAAATTAACAAAGATATTCAGGACCTGAACTCAGCTCTGGAATAAATGGACCTGATAGATCTCCACAGAACTCTCCACCCCCAAACAGCAGAATATACATTCTTCTAATCACCACATGGCACTTACTCTAAAATTGATCACATGATTGGAAGTAAAATACTCCTCAGCAAATACAGAAGAACTGAAATAATAACAAACAGTCTCTTGGGCAATAGCACAATCAAATTAGAACTCAAAACTAAGAAATTCACTCAAAGCAATACAACCACATGGAAATTGCAACCTGCTCCTGAATGACTTTTGGGTAAATAATGAAATTAAGGGAGAAATCAAGGAGTTCTTTGAAACTAATGAGAACAAAGATACAACATACCAGAATTTCTGGGACACAGCTAAGGCAGTGTTAAGGAGGAAACTTATAGCACTAAATGCCCACATCAAAAAGCTAGAACGATCTCAAGTTAACAGCATCACAGCTAAAAGAAGTAGAGAACCAAGGGCAAAGAAGTCCCAAAGCTAGCAGGAGACAAGAAATAACCAAAATCAGAGCTGAACCAAAGGAGATAGAGACATAAAAAACCATTCAAAAGATCAATGAATCCAGGAGCTAGTTTTTCAAAACAGTTAATAAAATAGATAGACTGCTAGTTAGACTAATAAAGAAGGAGAGATGACTCAAATAAATACAATCAGAAATGATAAGGGAGATATTACCACTCTCCTCACAGAAATACAACCACCATCAGAGAATATCATAAACACCTCTATGTGCATAGAAAATCTAGAAGAAATGGATAAGTTTCTGGACACATACACCCTCCCAAGACCAAACCAAGAAGAATTGAATCCCTGAACAGACCATAAATGAGTTCTGAAATTGAGGCAGTAATAAACAGCCTACCAACCAAAAAAAGCCCAGGGCCAGACAGATTCACAGCTGAATTCCACCAGATGTACAGAAAAGAGTACTATTCCTACTGAAACTATTCAAAAAAATTGAAAAGGAGAGACTTCTTCCTAACTCATTCTGTGAGGCCAGCATCATCCTGATACCAAAACCTGGCAGAAATATAATAAAAAAAGAAAACTTCAGGCCATTATCCTTGATGAACATTGATGCAAAAATCCTCAACAAAATACTGGCAAACCGAATCCAGCAGCACATCAAAAAACTTATCCACCACGATCAAATTTGGCTTCATCATCCCCTGGGATGCAAGGTTGGTTCAACATATGCAAATCAATTAGTGTGATTCATCACATAAACAGAACTAAAGACAAAAACCACATGATTATCTCCATAGATGCAGAAAAGGCCTTTGATAAAATTCAATATCCCTTCATGTTAAAATCTCTCAATAAAGTAGGTATTGAAAGAATATACCTCAAAATAATAAGAGTCATATATGACAAACTCACAGCCAATATTATACTGAATGGGCAAAAGCTGGAAGTAAGCCCCTTGAAAATCAGGACAAGACAAGGATGCTTTCTCTCATCACTCCTATTCAACAAAATATTGGAAGTTCTGGCCAGGGCAATCATATTCAGGGAAGAGAAATAAATAAAGCATACTCAAATAGGAAGAGAGAAAGTCAAACTATCCCTGTTTGTAGATGACATGATCATATATCTAGAAAACCCCACTGTCTCAGCCCAAAAACTTCTTCAGCTGATAAGCAAATTCAACACATTCTCAGGATACAAAACCAATGTGCAAAAATTGCTAGCATTCCTATACACCAACAACAGGTAAGCCGAGAGCCAAAGCACGAATGAACTCCAGTTCACAATTGCCACAAAAAGAATAAAATACCTAGGAATACAACTAACAAGGGAAGTGAAGGACATCTACAAGGAGAACTACAAACCACTGCTCAAAGAAATTAGAAATGATGGAAACAAATGGAAAAACATTCTATACTGATAGATAGGAAGAATCAGTATTGTGGAAATGACAATACTGCCCAAAGCAATTTATAGATTCAATGCTATTCCCATTAAACTACCATTGACATTCCTCACAGAACTATAAAAAACTATTTAAAAATTCACATGGAACCAAAAAAGAGCCCACATAGCCAAACCAATCCTAAGCAAAAAGAGCAAAGCTGGAGGTCTCATGCTACCTGACTTCAAACTATACTACACGGCTACAGGAACTAAAACATCATGGTACTGGTACAAGAACAGACAGATCAATGGAACAGAATAGAGAATCCAGAAATAAGACTGCACACCTACAACTATGTGATCTTCAACAAATGTGACAAAAACAAGCAATAGGGAAAGGATTCCTTATTTAATAAATGGTGCTGGGATAACTGGCTAGCCATATGTAGAAAATTGAAACTGGACCCCTTCCTTACACCATATACAAAAATCAACTCAAGATGGGTTAAAGACTTAAATGTAAAACTAAAAACCATAAAAGCCCTAGAAGAAAACCTAGGCAATATCATTCAGGACCAAGGCACAGGCAAAGATTTCATGACAAAGATGCCAAAAGCAGTTGTGACAAAAACAAAAATGGACAAATGGGATCTACTTAAACTAAAGAGTTTCTGTACAGCAAAAGAAACTATCAACAGAGTAAACCAACAACCTATAGAGTGGGAAAAAAGTTTTGCAAACCATGCATTTGACAGAAGTCTAATACGTGGCATCTATAAAAACTTAAACAAATTTACAAGAAGAAAAACATTAAACAGTGGGCAAAGGATAGTGAACAGACACTTCACAAAAGAAGACATACATGTGGCCCAGAATCGTATTTTAAAAAGCTTAACACACTGATCATTAGAGAAATGCAAATCAAAACCACAGTGAGAGACCATCTCACACCGGTCAGAATTGCTATTATCAAAAATTCAAAAAATAACAGGTGCTGGTGAGGTTGTGGAGAAAAAGGAATGCTTTTACATTGTTGGTGGAAGTATAAATTAGTCCAACCATTGTGGAAGATAGTGTGGAGATTCCTCAAAGACCTAGAGACAGAAATACCATTTGATCCAGCAATCCCTTTCTTGGGTATACACCCAAAGTAATATGAATTGTTCTATTATAAAGACACATGCACGTGTATGTTTACTGCAGCACTATTCACAATAGCAAAGACATGGAATCAACCTAAATGTCCATCAATGATAGATTGGTTAAAGAAAATGTGGTACATATACAGCATGGAATATTATGCAGCCATAAAAAAGAATGAGATAATGTCCTTTGGAGGGACATGGACGGAGCTGGAGGCCTTTCCTGTGTCCACTGAGACAACTGAGTGTTTTTGCCCTTTATTCTATTAAATACGGTGTATTATATGAATTGATTTTTGTATATTAAACCAACCTTGAATTCCTGGGATAAATCACTTGGTCATGGTATACAATCTTTTTTGTAATGTTTGTGGATTTTTCATGTTAATATTTTGTTAAGACATTGTACATCTATCTTATATGCATCTTATAAATATAAGAGATACTGGTCTGTACTTTTCTTGTGATATCTATATGTGGCTTTGATATTAGGGTAAGTCTAGTGAAATGTTTATCAAACTTATCAATCTTTTTGATATAACAACTTTTGGGTTTGTTATTTTTTCTCTAGTTTTTCCAGTTCCATACTTAATTTTTTCCATTCTAATCTTTATTATTTCCTTCATTCTGCTTGATTTGGGCTTGGTTTGCTATTCTTTTTCTTAAAGTGAAAAGGTTTTTTTTTTTTTTGGTATCTTTCTTCTTTTAAAAAATATAGGCATTAACAGCTATTAATTTCTCTGTAAACACTATTTTAGCTGCATCTCATAAGTTTTGGTATGCTGTGTTCTCATTTTCATTCATTTCAAAGTATTTTCTAATTTCCCTTGAGTTCTTTGATTCATTTCCACATATTTATGAATTCTTCAAATTTTCTTCTGTTACTGGTTGTGGTCAGAGAACATACTTTGTCTGATCTCAATTCCTTTAAATTTCTTGAGACTTGTTTTATGTCCTAACAGATGGCCTATCCTGGAGAATGTTCTATGTATATCTGAGAAGAATATGTATTCTGCTGTTGTTGGGTGGTGTTTTATAGATAGGTGTTAGGTCTAGTTGGTTCATAGTGGTGTTCAAATCTTCTGTTTTCTTGTTGATCAACTGCCTAGTTGTTGTATCTATTATTGAAAGGAGGATATTAAAATTTCTATTATTGTTGAATTATGTGTTTCTTTTATTTCTTGCTTTATGTGTTTCTCTTATTTCTTTGACAATTCTGTCAGTGTTTGTTTCATATATTTTTAGGCTCTGTTATTTAGGTGCATGCATATTTATAGTTGTTATGTCTTACTGATGGGTTGACTCTTTTTAAAAATTTTTCATCCTTTGTCTTAGAGACAGGGTCTTGTTCTGTCACACAGACTGGAGTGCAGTGGCACAATCATGGTTCACTGCAACCCCAAACACCTGGCCTCAAGCAGCCCTCCAACCTCAGCCTCATGAGTAGCTGGGACTACAGGTACATGACACCATGGTTGGCTAATTTATTTAAACAGTTTTTTGTGTGTGTATGTGTGTAGAGATGAGGTCTTGCTATGTTGCCGAGGCTGGTCTCAAACGCCTCACCTCGAGTGATCCTCCTGTCTCAGCTTCCAAAAATGCTGAGATTACAGGAATGAGCCACCACATCCAGCTTAGATTGACCCATTTATCATTATAAAATGTCCTTCTTTGTCTTTATAAACAAATTTTGTCTGAAAGTCTATTTTGTTTGATATTAGTCTAGCACTTTTGAACGACATATCCAATATACATAATACTACTTTTTGGATGGTATATCTTTTTCCATTTTTGCAATGTTTCTTTTCTCTCTGCTTTCATTGGCATCCCAGCAGCAGCTACAAGTCTTTGATTCCAGAGTCCATCAGCCAACTCCTACCACTGTGGTAGCAGCTCTTGTTAAGTAACCCCCATCATGGTTCCAGCTCCTGCTGTAGTTTCTGGGTTTTGGTAACATAACCTTCTCCCTGTGTCCCTCCAGCTCTAGGGGTGGGGCAACTTCTTGCTGCTATTAATCTCTGGGTGACCTTGCCCTTCCTTGTTTGGCTTCAGCTCTTCCTTCACCTGTGTAACTGGTTCTCTATATTAAATTTCTTCTGTTTGGAATACCTAGAGTGGCTCTTGTTTGCTTTGACTCTGATTGATACAAGGTGATTACTGTCTTCAAGGAGTTTCAGGTATAAAAGAAGTTAAGATTAGATCATACCCCTGTTGTCTACAGTTATTATGGTCAAGAGCAAGTCTGATGTGGTACTCTACCTCAAACAAGGGAAGGAAACCCAAGATTGCTTGGGGCTGACAGCAAGATGGACAGGCAGGTAGAATAGCTTTTGTTCTCTCTAAACTTATAAAAAACATTCCACTGGGGTGTAACGCATGAGCCTAGCTCTTCACCAGGTGCCCGTGTAGTTTTGGGTAAGTTGCTTGCTCTCTCTAGGCTTCATTGTCCTCAAGTGTAAAGTGAGGTGATTAGACAGCCTAGAAAGACCTAAGCTTTTGCCTCCTGAGACTGAAGTCTGGGACCTTCCCCTGGCACCCTGCCCCTTGCTTAGTCATTCTCCATTATTCCAAATTCCCCAAATGAAGGCATGAGAAATCCTTGCCAAAATTTTGCTTCAGCCCAAAGGTTTTGGTTGCCCTTATCACCGGCTTTTGGAGCGGATTCACTTTTAGGGATATCAGCAATCTCTGGAACTAGGTGGAAGGACTCTAAGAGGTTATTCACTGGCAGGTGTGTTGGTAAGAAATGTCAGGGCAACTTCAGTTTGGAACTATTTCAGAAGCTTTCTGCTGGAGTCCTTTTCCATGTGCCAGATGCACCTTCAAAAATGAGTTGAAGCTGGGGACTCACACCTCTAATCCTAGCACTTTGGGAGGCCGAGAAGGGAAGATCATTTGAGGCTGGGAGTTTGAGACCAACCTGGGCAACAGAATGAGACCCTGTCTCTACTAAAAAATAGAAAAAATTAGCTCAGTGTGGTGGTGAGCACCTACAGTCCTAGCTACTTGGGAGGCTGAGGTGGGAGGATTGTTTGAACCCAGGAGTTTGGGGCTGCAGTGAGCTATGATGGTGCCAGTACACTCCAGCTTGGGTGACAGAGTGAGACCCTGTCTAAAAGAATAAAAATAAAAATAAAAATGAGCGTAAAGCCAGACCTGTCTGTATTTTAGTCCTGCCTCTCCTTTAACTTGTAGATGACCTTGGGCAAGTCACTTCTCTCTGGTTCTTGGATGCCTATCTGAAAAGCAATAGGATCTGACCCTACAAGTTACAGGCTTCTTTCTCAGGATAATCTTTGTTATCCATGAGAATTTTCTTGGTTCTTTAGCTAGCATAGACCCCCTGACAGAAGGTCCCAGAGGAAGAAGAGTTTATGAACAGACTAGAACTGGAGAGTTTGTGGCAAATGTGCCAGGTTGTCAGGGGGAAAAAGGGTCACTCCTTGGTTCTGATTTCCTCAGCAGCCTGTGTCTGATGCTAAGTGGTGTTGTCCAGCCCAGACCTGATTCCTCCCTTGACTGTCCTCCGACCCTCCAATTCTAGCTGCGTGGACATTGCACACTTGGTCTCGGGAGACTCCAGTTTCAGTTTCTTGGCTGGTTCTCTGAGTGAGGTGATGGGGAATCCCTGGCATTTCTCAGTACTGATTGTGAGCTTCCCCTCTGCACGTTAGCATGCAGTTAGTGACGATTCACTACAAATCTGCTCTTTATGAGAGGGATAGTATAGGAGAAGCCCAGTATCACTTTCCAAATCCTACCCATCCTTCGAGGCCCAGGCAGGCCCTACCTACACCACACTTTGTCCTCTGAACTCTCAAAACACTTAACTTCAGGGACACCCAAATTGACATTTACATTAAGGGCATGTGAACTATTTTCTATTCTAGAATAGACTTTGTACTTCTTGAAAACATTATTGTACCATGTAGTTCTTTTTGGTAGTCTTTGCATTGCCTTGAATAGTGCTGATTTTAAAACTAGATTTTAAAATATAATTTGGCATAGTTCAATAAGTCTGGGTTTCATGGGCTGTCTTCTCTATCCCAGGAGATTCTGCCTCACATTGTTGTTAAGAGCATGTGTAGCACGCCTAGCAAGAAACCTGAAGCCAGCTCCTTGAGATTGCTCTCTTTTTCACTCTGGAGATTCTTAAAGGTCAATGCAATAATTCTAGAAAGGAAGCCCCTGATGGATGCCAAGGGTGTCATTAGAATGGGCACCATTGTTGCTGGAGAGGATGTGGAGAAATAGGAACACTTTTACATTGTTGGTGGGACTATAAACTAGTTCAACCATTGTGGAAGACAGTGTGGTGATTCCTCAAGGATCTAGAACTAGAAATACCATTTGGCCCAGCCATCCCATTACTGGGTATATACCCAAAGGATTACAAATCATGCTGCTGTAAAGACACATACACACATATGTTTATTGCGGCACTATTCACAAGAGCAAAGACTTGGAACCAACCCAAATGTCCATCAATGATAGACTGGATTAAGAAAATGTGGCACATATGCACCATGGAATACTATGCAACCATAAAAAAGGATAAGTTCATGTTCTTTGTAGGGACATGGATGAAGCTGGAAACCATCATTCTGAGCAAACTATCGCAAGGACAGAAAACCAAACACCGCATGTTCTCACTCACAGGTAGGAATTGAACAATGAGAACACTTGGACACAGGGTGGGGAACTTCACACACCGGGGCCTGTCGTGGGGTTGGTGGGGGAGGGATAGCATTAGGAGATATACCTAATGTAAATGACGAGTTAACAGGTGCAGCATACCAACATGGCACATGTATACATATGTAGCAACCCTGCACATTGTGCACATGTACCCTAGAACTTAAAGTATTAAAAAAAAAGAAAAAAAGAACGGGCACCGTTGTGTCCAAGCTGTGCTGTGGATGTAGTTTGTGTCATAAGTGAAGGAGAGCTCTCTGAGTTCATGTTCTCCAATTGGAGTGCCATGGGCATTTCAATGTATCTGTCCAAAGAACATGTTTCTAAGAGAGGCCAAAAAGCACTGTGCTTGTTTATATCCGGGGCATCTTTAGACCACTTGGTCTTTGGTCTTCCAAAGACTGATTGCCTTATGGGAGTAGAGACTGTTGAACATGGAATACTTAATAAGCAGGTGCTTAATAAACATTTGATTGATTGATGAAGGGACTTTAAACTTTTCCTAAGATGCTACCACTTCCTTTACACCTGTCTGGAGAATGCCTTTCTTCTTTACTTTCAAATTTCCTTTGTTGGACACTGACTGCAGATCCTGGTATCAGCAGTAGCTTGAGTATCATGGCAGAGTAGAGAACACCTTGCTCCTAAGGAATGGACTCTAGGGTACCTGTTTTCACCTGCAGTGTTGTCATTTATTCATTCAACAAATATTTAATGACCACTATGTGCCAGGCATGGTGCTGGACTCTACAGATACAAAGATGAACACACATGGTCCCCGGCCTTCCCAAGCTTACATAAAGCATTGTGGGTGTATTACTCTGCTCAGGCTGCTGTGCCAAAATACCACAGACTGAGTGGCTTAAGGTCCAGCAGGGTTGGCTTCTGGTGAGGGCCCTCTTCCTGGTTTGCAGATGGCCACCTTCTCCTTCTTGCTATGCCCTCACATAACCTTTCCTTGGTGCATGTGTGAGGGGAGAGGGAGGGTGCTCTCTGGGGTCTCTTCTTGTAAGAACACATCTTATTGGATCAGGACCCCACCTTTATGCCCTCATTTAACACTAATATGTCCTTAGAGGTCCTATCTCCAAATGCAGCCGTATTGGGGGTTAGGGCTTTAACATATGCATTTAGGGGGGACATAAACATTCAGTTCATAAAAATGAGGCACATGAACAAATGAAAAAGCAATTATCTATAAGCAGTAAAAGCATAAAAACAAGCAGGAGGTAGTATACACTAAATTTAGGATGGGGAGGGAAGGGGATGCAGAGAGAGGTATGCAGGGTCTTAAACTGGTATTTGCTATATCTGTTGGTCATGATTTGTCTTCATTCAAGACCTACAAAAGTCTTCATTGTATTATTCTTTACACCTTTAAGTATTAATTATTTCACAATATTTAAAAAATAATATAAGACACTATTATTGTGCAACGTAGTAAGAGGTAACTAGGGGCATGCCCAACATGCCGTACGAGCACATAGGAAGGGAATCAGGAAGGGTATAAAAACGATGGCCTCTACAGAGGAGTAGGAGGGGCCCAGGTACAGGGGGAAGGCAGTAGTGAGTGGTCAGTAGAAGGACCAAGGCCAGGCTGGGAGTGGTGGTTCATGCCTATAATCCCAGCATTCTGGGAGGCCAAGGTGGGAGGATCGATTGAGCCCAGGAGTTTGAGTCTAGTCTGGGCAACATGGTGAAACCTCATCTCTCCAAAAAAATTCAAAAATTAGCCGGGTGTGGTGGTGTACGCCTGTAGTCCCATCTACTTGGAAGGCTGAGAGGTAGGAGGATTGCTTGAGCCTGGGAAGTCGAGGTTGCAGTGAGCTGTGATCAAGCCACTGCACTCCAGCCTGGGCAACAGAGCAAGGCCCTGTCTCAAAAAAAAAAAAAAAAGAATTACCAAGGCCTGAAGTCTTGCCGGGCTGACCTCAGCCAGCTTACTTTCTCTGAGTTGCTTAGTTTGGGAATTCAGAAGACAGGGCGAGCCATACTGTTTAACTTGGCCTTTTGGGGTGATGTGGCCTGTGCGGCAGATGGCTGGCCTTTTTTGCCTGCTCAGTGGTGTGGCTGTGTTTGGCACATGAACTATGTTTGACTTTGGCCATGTCTTTGAAGGGAACCTCTCTCTGCTGTGGTGGCATCTAGAACAGGTGGTGTTTACAGTGTTTCCCAGAGTTGCCTGCTTCCTAGGACTTGACCTTTCCATTTGTCCCTCTATTCATTCATCCAGCATCCATTCACTGAGCACCTACTCTGCCAGGTATTAGGCCAGGTGCTAGGGCTTGAAAGCCCATCAACCTAGTTCTGGGCCTTAAGGAGCTTGACAAGCAATGGAAAACAATATTTCCATATCTGTATGGGCAGCCACATCTCCAAGTACATTCTTATACCTCGTCTCATTTAGCCCTCGGGCTGCCCTGTGTGGCAGGTTTCCATTCTATGATTGAGGAAGCTGAGACTTGAAAGGAAAGTAACTTGATCTTTGACTCTAAGCTAAGGGGCTTTTCCCACTATGCCAGGCTGTCTTTACTGACGTTGGGCATGGTTGGAAGAGCTCAGACCACGGCTGCCCCCTCTCTGCCTGGGAAAAACACCCTCAGACAGGTCTTTGCATCCCATCCTGTTGTACAAAGGTTTCTGAGAATGAGCAGGGAGAAGGACCTAGGAGTAACCTTTATAGTCATTCAGTCCAACCACCTCACTGATGACTTGGTTACCCAGGGGATAAAGAAAAGCTTAGCTTACCAGAAACTCAAGCCCCTGTTATTATGAAAAAGAACAGGACAAGTCTTGAGACCCCTGGAGGAGGTCTCTGATCTGGAGAGACTCAACAGAGGAGCCAGACCCAGAGTCCCCTGGAGGGAGCCATGTCTGCAGAAGCTCAGAAACTCAGTCCTGCCTTTCTTGCATATGGAGTCCATGGTCATAGTACCAGTGTCCTGGCTCTACCTAGAGTGTCCAATGGCTTCCAGTCCGCTTGTCATTCAGTGGGCAAAGTCCAAGATCACACCCCTCACCCCCGCCCCCACCTCTTGCCCCTGTCTTATCTCACTTGGGAATAATCTGTTCCCATGTGAAGCCAACGAAAATGAGCCTCCACCAGGACAGGGTAACCCAACAGGCAGATTTGATATGGACTCAGGGCCCCAGTCAGATGAGGACACCCCAAAGCTGAGAAGAGTTCAGTAATCAGAAAATCTAAAAAGAAGCTCTTTTAATTTCAGCACACACATACATTTTGTGTTGTCTGATGAGTATTAGGAATTATATTTGGAGGGAGACTGTAATCTTTATAGGGTTCAGGGCTTTTTAAGGTCTTACTCCGACCTTGGACCACCAAGAGGAAAAGGGCCAACAGGTGTGAGGAAAATAAGTTGTGAGGCTGCAGGGAGGAAGAGGATGGCTTACCAGGATGAAGAAAAGGGAAGGAGAGGAGCTCTCAGTGGTGCAATTGGTTAGCGCGTGGCACTTACATGAAAAGGGAAGGAGGGCTGGGCACAGGCTAGCGGGAAGCCTCAGGTCAACCCTGACACCTGTTGCCACGGCCTGGTGGTGGTTTCCTGACTTGTCAGGACGTGTGCACAGAGAGAACAATGGGTTTGCCTTGACAGGAAGATGCTTCCTGTTTTGCTGCACGGGTTCATTGTTGGGCATTAAGAGGGAGGGGTCTATGTGTCTGTGTTTTTCATGTTGCCATAAGCTCTCTGAGGGGAGAATTGGGGGCGGGTGAGGACGGGGGTCTGAGGAAAGGTGAAAGGGAAAGGAGGGGAGCAGTTATTCTTCCAGAATTGCTCAGCCAAACCTCACGCCATTCTAGTTTCAGTCAACCACAGAGGGCGGGGCTGGCCCTGCTGTCCTACTGTCCCCAGGGGCTCTAAGCCCAGAGCTTTTGTGCATGACTGAGGGCTGCCCAGAATCCCTCCTTTTGTTCCAAAGTGAGAGCTGGTGTTGACTTCTGTGGTGACCTTTATCTTGGCAAGGTGGCAAGGGTGTTGGGAAACTTGGACTGAAATAACCTCTGTGGTGAAGGCAGGGGTGGGAAATGTTGAGGCTGGTCTCATGGCGAGTGATAAATTAGACAACCAAGATGCCCACTCCCAACCCCCAGCCTGCCCACTGATGGGCCAACCCTGCACATTTCACAACTGAAATTGTACATTTCTAAAATTTATTTTGTATTCTTTTAAAAATTTTTTCATAAGTTATTGGGGTACAGGTGGTATTTGGTTACACGAGTAAGTTATTTAGTGGTGACTTGTGAGATCCTGGTGCACCCATCACCAGAGCCGTATACACTGTACCATATTTGTTGTCTTTTATCCCTTGCACCCTCCCACTCTTCCCCCCAAGTCCCCGAAGTCCACTGTATCATTCTTACGCCTTGGCGTCCTCACAGCTTAGCTCCCACATATCAGTGAGAACATAACAATGTTTAGTTTTCTATTCCTGAGTTACTTCACTTAGAATAATAGTCTCCAATCTCATCCAGGTCATTGCAAATGCTGTTAATTCATCTCTTTATGGCTGAGACTACTCAGATGGAATACTATTCCATTGTATACCACAGTTTCTTTATCCATTCGTTGATTGATGGGCATTTGGATTGGTTCCACAATTTTGCAGTTGTGAATTGTGCTGCTATAAACATGCGTGTGCAAGTATCTTTTTTGAATAATGACTTCTTTTCCTCTGGGTAGATATCCAGTAGTGGGATTGCTGGATCAAATGGGAGTTCTACTTTTAGTTCTTTAAGGATTAATCTCCCCACTGTTTTCCTTAGTGGCTGTACTAGTTTACATTCCCACCAGCAGTATTATAGAAGTGTTCCCTGATCACTGCACCCATGTCAACATCTACTGTTTTTTGATTCTTTGATTGTGGCCATTCTCACAGGAGTAAGGTGGTATCGCATTGTGGTTTTGATTTGCATTTCCCTGATCGTTAGTGATGTTGAGCATTTTTTCATATGTTTGTTGGCCATTTGTCTATCTTCTTTTGAGAATTGTCTATTCATGTCCTTAGCCCACTTTTTGATGGGATTGTTTGTTTTTTTCCTTACTGATTTGAGTTTGTTTTAGATTCTGGATATTAGTCCTTTGTCAGATGTATAGATTATGAAGATTTTCTCCCACTCTGTGGGTTATCTGTTTACTCTGCTGACTGTTCCTTTTGCCATGCAAAAGCTCTTTAGTTTAATTAGGCCCCAGCTATTTATCTTTGTTTTTATTGCAGTTGCTTTTGGGTTTTTGGTCATGAAATCCTTGCCTAAGCCAATGTCTAAAATAGTTTTTCCAATGTTATCTTCTAGGACTTTTACAGTTTCAGGTCTTAGGTTTAAGTCCTTAATCCGTCTTGAGTTGATTTTTGTGTAAGGTGAGAGATGAGGATTCAGTTTCATTCTTCTACATGTGGCTAGCCAATTATCCCAGCACCATTTGTTGAAAAGGGTGTCCTTTCCCCACTTTATGTTTTTGTTTGCTTTGTTGACGATCAGTTGGCTGTAAGTATTTGAGTTTATTTCTGGGTTCTCTATTCTGTTCCATTGGTCTATGTGCCTATTTTTATACTGGTACCATGCTGTTTTGGTGACTATGGCCTTATACTATAGTTTGAAATCAGGTAGTGTGATGCCTCCAGATTTGTTCTTTTTGCTTAGTCTTGCTTTGGCTATGTGGGCTCTTTTTTGGTTCCATATGAATTTTAGAATTGTTTTTTTCTAACTCTGTGAAGAACGATGACAGTATTTTGATGGGGATTACACTAAATTTGTAGATTGCTTTTCGCAGTGTGGTCTTTTTCACAATATTGCTTCTACCCATCCATAAGCACAGTATGTGTTTCCATTTGTTTGTGTCGTCTGTGATTTCTTTCAGTAGTCTTTTGTAGTTTTCCTTGTAGAGGTCTTTCGACTCCTTTGTTAGGTATATTCCTAAGTATTTTATTTTTCTTGCAACTATTGTAAAAGGGGTTGAGTTCTTGATTTGATTCTCTGCTTGGTCATTGTTGGTGTACAGAAGAGCTACTGATTCATGTACATTAATCTTATAACTGGAAACTTTGCTGAATTCTTTTATCAGTTCTAGGAGCCTTCTGGAGGAGTCCTTAGGGTTTTCAAGGTAAATGATCATATCATCAGCAAACAGGGACAATTTGACTTCCTCTTTACTGATTTGGATGCCCTTTATTTCTTTCTCTTGTCTGATTGCTTTAGCTAGGACTTTCAGTACTATGTTGAAGAGGAGTGGTGAGAGTGGGCATCCTTGTCTTGTTCCTGTTCTCAGAGGGAATGCTTTCAACTTTTCCCTATTCGGTATTACATTGGCTGTGGGTTTGTCATAGATGGCTTTTATTACATTAAGATATGTCCCTTGTATGCTGATTTATCGTTTTAATCATAAAGCAATGCTGGATTTTGTCAAATGCTGTTTCTGCATCTATTGAGATGATCATGTTATTTTTGTTTTAAATTCTGTTTATGTGGTGTACCACATTTATTGACTTGCATATATTAAACCATCCCTGCATCCCTTGTATGAAACCCACTTGATCATGGTGGATTATCTTTTTGATAGGTTGTTGGATTCGGTTAGCTAGTATTTTGTTAAGGATTTTAGCATCTATGTTCATCAAGAATAGTGCTCTGTAGTTTTCTTTGTGGTAGTGTCCTCTTCTGGTTTTGGTATTAGGGTGAGGCTGGCTTCATAGAATGAATTAGAGCGGGTTCCTTCTTTCTCTATCTTGTGGAATAGTGTCAAAAGGATTGGTACCAATTCTTCTTTGAATATCTGGTAGAATTCTGCTGTGAATCCGTCTGGTCCTGGGCTATTTTTTGTTGGTAATTTTTAAATTAACATTTAAATCTTGCTGCTTTTTATTGGTCTGTTCAGGTATCTAATTCTTCCTGATTTAAGCTAGGAAGGTTGTATTTTTCCAGGAATTTATCCATCTAGGATAAATTCTAGGTTTTCTAGTTTATGTGCATAAAGGTGTTTATAGTAGCCTAGCCTTGAATGATCTTTTGTATTTCAGTGGTGTCAGTTGTAATATCTCCTGTTTTGTTTCTCAGTGAGGTTATTTGGATTTTCTCTCCTCTTTTCTTGGTTAATCTTGCCATGGTCTATCAATTTTATTTATCTTTTCAAAGAACTAGGTTCTTGTTTCATTTATTTTTGTATTTTTTTTTTTGTTTCATTTTCATTTAGTTCTGGTCTGATCTTGGTTTTTTCCTTTCTTCTGCTAGGTTGGGGTTTGGTTTGTTCTTGTTTCTCTAGTTCCTTGAGGCATGACCTTAGATTGTCTGTTTGTACGCTTTCAGACTTTTTGATGTAGGCATTTAGGGCTATGAACTTTCCTCTTATCTCTGCCTTAGCCATATCCCAGAGGTTTTGATATGTTGTGTCATTATTGTCATTTGGTTTGAGGAATTTTTTAATTTCCATCTTGATTTCATTTTTGATGCAATGCTCATTCAAGAGCAGGTTATTTAATTTCCATGTATTTGCATAGTTTTGAAGGTTCCTTTTAGAGTTGACTTCCGGTTTTATTCCATTGTGGTCTGAGAGAGTGCTTGATATAATTTAAATTTTCTTAAATTTATTGAGGCTCATTTTATGACCTATCATATGGTCTATCTTGGAGAAAGTTCCATGCACTGTTGAATAGAATGTGTATTCTGCGGTTGTTGGATGAAGCATTCTGTATATATCTGTTAAGTCCATTTGTTCTAGGATATAGTTTAAATCCATTGTTTCTTTGTTGACTTTCTGTCTTGATGACTTGTCTAGTGCTGTCAGTGGAGTATTAAAGTTCCCCCATATTATTGTGTTGCTGTCTATCTCATTTCTCAGTCTATTAGTAATTGTTTTATAAATTTGGGAGCTCCAGTGTTAGGTGCATATATGTTTAGAATTGTGATAGTTTCCTGTTGGACAAGGCCTTTTACCATTATATAATATCCCTTTTTGTCTCTTTTAACTGCTATTGCTTTAAAATTTGTTTTGTCTGATATAAGAATAGCTACCCTGTTCACTTTTGGTGTCAATTTGCAGGAAATACCTTTCCCCACCACTTTACTTTAAGTTTATGTGAGGCTTTATGCGTTAGGTAAGTCTCCTGAGGGCAGCAGATAGTTGGTTGGTGAGTTCTTATCCATTCTGTGGTTCTGTAATTTTTAAGTGGAACACTTAGGGTATTTGCATTCAATGTCAGTATTGAAATGTGAGGTACCATTGCATTCATCATGCTCTTTGTTGCTTGCGTACTTTGTGTTTTGTTTGTTTTTGCTTTTTAACTTGTATTTTTGTTTTATATGTCCTGTGTGATTTGTGCTTTGATGTGTTTCCAGGATTTGTTTCAAGATTTAGAGCTTCTTTTAGCAGTTCTTGTAGTGGTGGCTTGGTAATGATGAATTCTCTTAGCATTTGTTTGTCTGAAAACAACTGTATCTTTCCTTCACATATGATACTTGGTTTTGCTGGATACAAAATTCTTGGCTGATAATTGTTTTGTCTGAGGAGTCTGAAGGTAGAGTCCCATTCCCTTCTAGCTTTTAGGATTTCTGCTGATAAATCTGCTATTAATCTGATAGGTGTTTTGTTTTGTTTTGTTTTTTAATAGGTTACCCGGTGCTTCTGTCTCATAACTCTTAAGATTCTTTCCTTCATCTTCACTTTGGACAACCTGATGAAAACGTGCCTAGGCAAAGATCTTTTTGTGATGAATTTCCCAAGTGTTCTTTGTGCTTCATGTATTTGTGTATCTAGGTCTCTAGGAAGCCCAGAAAAGTTTTCCTTGATTATTCCCCCAAAATATGTTTTCCAAGCTTTTAGAATTGTCTTCTTCCACAGGAACACCAATTATTCTTAGGTTTGGTTGTTTAACATAATCCCAAACTTCTTGGAGGCTTTATTCATATTTTCTCATTCTTTTTTCTTTGTCTTTGTTGGATTGGGTTAATTCAAAGAACTTGTCTTTGAGCTCTGAATTTCTTTCTTCAACTTGTTCAATTATATCGCTGAGACTTTCCAGAGCTTTTGCATTTCTAAAAGTATGTCCAAATTTTCCTGAATTTTTTATTGTTTTTTCTTTAAGCCATCTATTTCCTCTAATATTTCTCCCTTCACTTCTTGTATCATTATTTGGATTTCCTTGCATTGGACTTCGCCTTTCTCTGGTCTCTTCCTGATTAGCTTAATGACTAACCTCCTGAATTCTTTTTCAGGTAAATCAGGGATTTTTTCTTTTTTTTTTTGAGGTGGAGTCTCGCTCAGTTGCCTAGGCTGGAGTGCAGTGACGCGATCTTGGCTCACTGCAAGCTCCGCCTCCTGGGGTTCATGCCATTCTCCTGCCTCAGCCTCCCAAGTAGCTGGGACTACAGGCGCCCACCGCCACGCTAATTTTTTGCATTTTTAGTAGAGACAGGGTTTCACCGTGTTAGCCAGGATGGTCTTGATCTCCTGACCTCGTGATCCACCCGCCTCGGCCTCCCAAAGTGCTGGTATTACAGGCGTGAGCCACCGCACCCGGCCAGAGATTTCTTCTTGGCTTGGATCCATTGCTGGTGAACTAGTGTGATTTTTGGGGGGTGTCGATGAACCTTGTTTTGTCGTATTACTGGGATTGGTTTTCTGGTTCCTTCTCATTTGGGAAGCCTCTGTCAGAGGGAAGGTCTAGGGCTGAAGGCTGTTGTTCAGATTTTTTTTGTCCCACAGGGTGTTCCCTTGATGTAGTACTTTCCCCCTTTTCCTGTGGATGTGGCTTCCTGTGAGCCAAACTGCAGTGATTGTTGTCTCTCTTCTAGGTCTATCCACTCAGCTGGTCTACTTGGCTCTGGACTGGTACTGGGAATTTCTGCACCGAGTCCTGCGATGTGAACCGTCTATGGGTCTCTCAGCCATGAATACAAGTACCTGTTCTGGTGGAGGTGGCAGGGCTGTGCAATGAACTCCATGAAGGTTCTTAGCTTTCGTGGTTTAATGCTCTACTTTTGTGCTGGTTGGCCTCCTGCCAGGAGGTGGCGCTTTCCAGAAAGCCTCAACTGTAGTAGTGTGGAGAGGGACCGGCGGTGGGCGGGGCCTTAGAACTTCCAAGATTATATATCTTTTGTCTTCCACTAACTACCAGGGTGGTTAGGGAAGGACCATTAGGTTGGGGAGAGGCTAAGCATGTCTGAGCTCAGACTCTCCTTGGGTGGGTCTTGCTGTGGCTACTGTGGGGGATGAGGGTGAGATTCCCAGGTCACTGGTGTTGTGTACCTAGGAGGATTATGGCTGCCTCTGCTGAGTTATGCAGGTTGTCAGGGAAGTGGGGGAAAGTGAGTCACAGGCCTCACCCAGGTCTCATGCAAACCCAAGGGCTCACTCCCACCATGCCTCCCCCTACAGCACCAAGTCTGTTTCCAGGTGAAAGGCAAGATGGGCTTGAAAATTTGCCTGAGGTTTTTTACCTCCCAGAGTATTTGGGGTGTCTCCCGGGTCTTGCAGGAGCAGTCCACTTCCTTCAGAGTGTGTGTGGGTCCTCTCAGGATTGCTGGTTTGTTCTTGCAGTTGATCTGTAGCTAAAATTCACCATGCAAACCTCCACGTGGCTGCTCTGTCCAGAGCTGCAATCTAGTCCTGCCTCCAATCTGCCATGCTTCCCACTTGGATTGAAATTGTACATTTTGAATATGATTAGAAAGCCCAGGTATCTTGATGCTCATTGAGCCTGAGATCATCTGTTGCAGTGAAAACATGTGTGGGGTTCCAGTCTTGGCTCTGCCAGCCAAATTTCCATGAGACCCTTTACTCCTGGTTCCTTATCTGAGGATTGAACCAGATGATCTTGTTTGTCCTCTCTGGTCTCACATTTGGGGATTCCATTGATCATCTCCTAGTGGGACTGTGGCCTCAGAGAAGCTTAGGTTATGCACATTTAGGAAATCCTAGTAGAGCTTTTGTCAGAAAGAAAAGATGGGTGGAAGGTGGAGTCCTGAAATCCTCCTCTTCCTCCTCATACAACTGTTTAAGGAGACCATATCTATTTCATCCTCCTCTTCTGCTCTTAATGGCATTCAAAGCCCTTCTCTATCTGGCCCAGTTGACATCACTGACCTCAATCTCTCTACTACCCTGCTGTATTCTGGGCCAACTGTGGGTTCCCTAAAAGCATGGTGTGCTGGGATTTTCCACATGCTCTTCTCTCAGGCTAAGGTGGCTCCAGCTCCTTCTCCTCTGTGTCACACTTTAACTCATCATTCAAGACCCAGCTCAAATACTCTCACCTCCTGAAGAATTCTTGAAGTCCCTGAACCCACAAATGCTGTTCACACTACTAGGATAGCACCTTTTAGTCAAATTTGTGTCATGGGAATGTATACATTTTTCTCCCTCTATCAGGTTACCATTATGTGGCATCTTATTTATTTCTTACATATTTAACACAGCTCCTGGCATATTCTTGGTGTTCAGCCAAAGAGTGCTAAGTTAAAATGAAGCATATTTCTGTTGATTTGGCCCCAAATAGGCTACACTCAGAGTGCATAAAATAGTGACCACTCTTTGAGTTGAATTGGATCTGATAATTAATTGGCTTAGATCCAGTTAGAGGCCTCTTATGTCTGACTGGGTTAGACAGAAACTGATAGTAAATGGAAATATTGCAAGGGGTGTAAATTTCAGCTTTTGGAAATTTGCAAAGATTTTTGTGTTCTACCCTATTTATTTCTTTTTCCCTAGTGTGCTTAAATAGAGAAAAATCATTGGCTAGGTTGATCAAGGGGATCCTCAAATTTCAGTATCAGTCTTGGCTTTCATGTAATGCTCATGAGGTCCCTGCTCTGGGCAGGTTCTTGGGCTGGACAAGGCACCACAGCCCAGGCTTCAGGGAGCTCCCAGAGTGATAGGCAGGCCACCAATTTCGATGCTTTTACATACTGTTTGAGGATTAACTGGAGGTAATACTTATTCAGCACCTACTGTATGCCGGACCCTGAATCACCTCATTTAGTCTCACAGCAACCCTGCAAGTTAAGCAACTGAGATGTCCATTCTACAGATAAGAAAATGGAGACTCAGAGAAGTTAAGAACTTCTCCAAGGGACGCTCATAGCCAGTTGCAGCAAACCAGGAATGGAACTCCCCCATCGTTCTCTTTCCCCCATACCACACTAGTTGATAAGCAGGAATGCAACTTCACAACCACTGAAAGCCCTGTTAAATTACATTTAGCCTAAATCCGCTTCTTACATATTCTAAGTCCAGCCTAAAGGTTTCTCCATACATAGTGAACTGCAACTTAACTGGATGTGTGAACAGACTGTAACTTCCTCTTGTGGAAATCACTGAGTTTTGGCCAAAGTTGCCAACTGTACAGACTATGTTCAAATAAGGCAACGCTAAGCTAAACAATCCAGCTGTTTCTATGCCTCACTTCCATTTTCTGTAGGTCACTTTCCATTTTCTGTCCATAAATCTTCTTCTACCAAATGGCCATGCTAGAGTTTCTCTGAGTCTACTCTGGCTCAAGGAGCTTCCTGATTCGCAAATCGTTCATTGCTCAATTAAACTGTTAAATTTAATTTGTCTAAGGTTTTTCTTTCTTCTTCTTCTATTTTTTGTTTTCAGATGGAGTTTCGCTCTTGTTGCCCAGGCTGGAGTGCAATGGCGTGATCTCGGCTCACTGCAGCCTCCACCTCTCTGGTTCAAGTGATTATCCTGTCTCAGCCTCCCAAGTAGCTGGGATTACAGGCATATACCACCATGCCTGGCTAATTTTTGTGTTTTTAGTAGAGACGGGATTTCACTATGTTGGCCAGGCTGATCTCGAACTCCTGACCTCAAGTGATCCACCCGCTTCAGCCTCCCAAAGTGCTGGGATTATAGGCATGAGCCACTGCACCTGGCCAGTTTTTCTTTTAACAGATGCTGTCAGAAGTAGGATCCAAGGACAGGTGTGGTGGCTCATGCCTGTAATACCAGCACTTTGGGAGGCCGAAGCAGGTGGATCACTTGGGGTCAGGAGTTCGAGACCAGCCTGGCCAACATAGTGAAATCCCATCTCTACTAAAAACACAAAAATTAGCCAGGCATGGTGGCATATGCCTGTAATCCCAGCTACTTGGGAGTCTGAGGCAGGATAATCACTTGAACCTGAGAAGTGGAGGTTGCAGTGAGCCGAGATCACGCCATTGCACTCCAGCCTGGGTAACAAGAGTAAAACTCCATCTCACAAAAAAAAAAAAAAAAGTCTCCTATCACTTTGGCTACGTGAAAGACTTCTATTTTATGGTGACCTGTGATCCTTGGTCAAGTGTTTGAATCTTTTCACATACTTGACAGGATTCCTGAAAATCAAATTTCAACTTCAAAATTAAGTGTTTTTTGTTTGTTTGTTTGTTTACTTGTACATTTGGAAGGCTACAGAGGGCTCCTGCAGCATCCAAAAGAGAGATAAACATGATTATGTGATATGTTAAATTACAGGAAGCACTGTCAAATAAGAAATGATGTTTAATCTTCTTCAAGTTATATTTTTATAAATATTTTATTAATATATGTTCCAAAATTGTATGGGATTCCTAAAATTCTGATATGTCTGGATATATGCTATCAATTATAACTATGGTTATGTTAAATAATTTTAGGCCACAAAAATAACCAAATGTCCTTGTCAATTGTATCTTTATGACCATTTTAAGTCATTTTCACAGTTAATTGTTGCATTTAGATGCAGTTTCTGAAAACTCTTCACAAGCAAGCAAAATCCTAGAGTAGTGTGTCTTCAAAGAGGTTCATACAACGATGGAAAGGACTCTGACAAGCACTCTTGAATACAGGTTTAGGAGCCTATCATTTGGACTGGTTAAGAATTCCCAGAACTCTAATAAAAGGACGGACTGATTTATAAAACTGCTAACCCAAGTAGGGCAAGAATTAATTGACAACCAAAAAAATACTTTGCCAGATTTTCATGCTAAAATCAGCTAGCACTAAAATTATTTAGATATATAATTTAAATGAACTCCCTGGTCCAAGTCAAATTACCTATGATAACCATCTAATAAACAGTGCTATGCATCTAAATTGGAGAAACAAAATTGGTATTTAAGATATATGTCCAGTATAAGCATGGACGCATGCAGAACCTGGAAGGCCTCCTGGTCCTTCCTGAGTCCTTCAAGTTCCCATTATTAGAAGCTCTGAATTTCATTTCTTATCATAAAACAGATAAAATGATCCAAATTAAAAAAATATATATATATTGGTGTGGTGAGTGTTATGAATTGCTAAAATAGTTTATGATCAACATTTGATTTGTCAAACCCATAATTATTGGAAGACAATAAAAACTTCAGGTACATTTCTGCTATCTGATGGGCCATTTAAACATTTATAGGGGGATTTGGCTGGGGTCGGTGGCTCATGCCTATAATCCCAGCACTTTGGGAGGCCAAGGAGGGCGATCACTTGACGTCAGGAGTTCGAGACCAGCCTGGCCAACATGATGAAACCCCATCTCTACTAAAAATACAAAAATTAGCCAGGTCTGGTGATGTGTGCCTTTAATCCCAGCTACTCAGGAGGCTGAGGCTGGAGAATCACTTGAACTGGGAGGCAGAGGCTGCAGTGAGCCAAGATCACATCACTGCACTCCAGTCCGGGTGACAGAGCAAGACTCTGTCTAAACAAAACAAGAGAAAACAAAACAAAACAACATTTATAAAGGGATTTAATTAAATTGTCATTTTTGATATGTGCTTTCTATTTCTATAAAAGCTTTCCCATACAAGAGGGCTAATGTTATAACAATAGCTAAAAGGTTATTAGGAAATGTGTTTTCCTCGTGGGACATTCCTAGAGAAATCTCCAGTGATAGAGATACTTGTTTCACGGGACAAGTTGTAATATAGTTAAATAAGGTATTACAGATATAACAGCATTAGGCAAAGCTAACTGAACTGACTTGATTGCTTTGGTCAAAGATATTAGAGATTGATGACAATCAGACCCACTTCCAGTGAAAAACGTAAGTTGACCCCTTATGAAATAGTCACTGAAAGGCCTATGCACTAAATAATGGAACCTCATGTATCTTCTGCTACTAAACTCTGATACGACTAAATGCTGCAAGTCTTTAGTGCATTGTGCCATGGTGTATTTCCACCAGGTAAAGAAAGTTTTTCATGGTTCACTGACTAATCAAACCCTTCATGATCTAAAACCCAGAGACTGGGTCTTCCGAGAACAACATCAGAAAAAGATTGCCCTTGTTACTCACACTGCAGCGAAACTTTGGGAACTTGAACCTTGTTCGTATCTCATAACTCAGAAGGGCGCCTCCAGACTCTTAATTGTACAGCCATGGGAGACCTAAAAATGGAGATAACCAAGGAAGTTTCTCCCCAGAAACAGATGGCCTCCCAGATATGACAACTTTTTCCCAAGATCATGGATCAAGACTTCTCTGCTACCGTGAGACTTGTATCTCTCGGTTTTTCCTTGCTTTTGCTTGATATGCTTTGGATCTGTGTCTCTGCTCAAATCTCATGTCTAATTGTAATCCCAGATTTGGAGGTGGGGCCAAGTGGGAGGTGATTGGATGGTGGGGGTGGTTTCTTAGGTTAACATAAGAAACCCTTGGTGGTGTGGTTGCAAAAGTGAGTTCTCATGAGATCTGGTTTAAAAAAAAGTGTGTAGCACCTCCCCACTGTCTCTCTTGCTCCTGCTCTGGTGATGTAAGATGTGGCCTGCTGCTCCTTTGCCTTCTGCCATGACTGTAAATTTCCTGAGGGCTCCCCAGAAGCCCATCAGAGGCCAGCATTATGCTTTCTGTACAGCTTGCAGAACTGTGAGCCAGTTAAACCCCTTTTCTTTTTTTTTTTTTTTTTTTTTTTTTTTTTTTGAGACGGAGTCTTGCTCTGTCACCCAGGCCGGAGTGCAGTGGCCTGATCTCAGCTCACTGCAAGCTCCACCTCCTGGGTTTATGCCATTCTCCTGGGACTACAGGCGCCCGCCACCTCGCCCGGCTAGTTTTTTGTATTTTTAGTAGAGACGGGGTTTCACCGTGTTAGCCAGGATGGTCTCGATCTCCTGACCTCGTGATCCGCCCGTCTCGGCCTCCCAAAGTGCTGGGATTACAGGCTTGAGCCACTGCGCCCGGCCTTTAAACCCCTTTTCCGTGTAAATTACCCAGTCTCAGGTATTTCTTTATAGCAGTGTGAGAATGGACTAATACATACCTCTATGAAAAATAGAACTGAAAATAAGGTCTCTTTTGCACACTCATGGAGTATACTTTTATTTGTGGAGGATTTCGAAGCAAACCTTTTATATGGACACACTTATGTCTTGATAGATGAAGGATAAAGGGCCAGTGTGGATGAAAAATTTTACTGGTATCTTTGTAGCTTCATAATCACTCAGAAATAGAACACTGGTCCACTCCTCTTAACCTATATCATAGGTTAAAACATTGCCAAGAGGCCTTCACTATTCTAGATAGGCATCATTTATTAGGTCTCTTTTTTCATGGTTTAGAGTAAATGAGGCAATGATTAAAAATTTATCCCTCATAATAGGCTAGATAACAGATTCTACTACAGAGACTGTGGTTACACAACAGATTTTAAATTCTCTTGCTAAAGTTGTGCTAAATAATAGAATTGCTCTGGTTTACTTACTGGCTAAGCAAAGCAGTGTCTGTGCAGTTACTGACGCTTCTAGTTACACATGGAAGAATACATAAGGTATTATAGAGACTCAGTTGTAGATGATTAATGAACAGGCTGCTTGGCTGAAATGAGTAAACTCTTTGTCTAGTTTATTGTTTGATCTATTTGATTTTAGTTGGTTTGGTTCATGCAGAACCTGGATACAGAGCATACTCCAAACTCCTGGTATTATCCTCCTGATAGTCATAATTGTAATCTCCCTGGTATGCTGCATTCTCTCAAAAGTTCTAAATGTTTGTACGTAGCCATCTCCAGAATGTCAAATGGTCTCTCCTAGATTGGAATGACAATAACTCAAAGAATTGTATCGTCATAAGGACACTGTAACCTATGAACGATGTGCTGAGACTGAAAACCCAAAATGATAGTAACTGAGAGTGGAGCTCATGGCTGAAGTTTTGGTCACACTCTTACTTAAGTGAGAATCTGACCAGAAGGAGGAAATTTTTAACAAAAGTATGTGAGTTTCAGCCAGTCAAGGGCAGTCAACTATTCAAAGCGTGTTTAAATAAGGCAAATGCCAACTGTAACCAATCTGGCTGTTTCTATACCTCACTTCCTTTTTCTGTCTGTAAATCTCCCACCAAGTGGCTGTGCTAGTGTCTCTCTGAGCCTACTGTGGCTCAGGTGAATACCTGACTCACACATTGCTTTTTGCTCCACCAAACTCTTAAATTTAATTTGTCTAAGGTTTTTCTTTTAAAAGCCCCAAAGTCAAATGCCTCTGTTGTCTGCACACCAGCAAAATGGAAGCCTCATGTAGCCCTCGTGTCTGTGCAGTACTCACTTGTGAATTAGCAGTTACATGAGTGCTTCTGATTGGTGGAGGACAGGTCATATGCCTGTAGTCCTAGCTGCAGGGGATGCCGGGAGTTTGAGTTCTTGACTACTATTTAGGGAGGCAGGATAATAGTAAAGGAATTTCCTTCAGAAAGAAAAGCTGTCCATAAGATGATGAGCTGCCACCATGAATGTGACAGGTGTCCACTACACCGACTCACCCTAAATGTCACACCATAGGAAGTGAAGTTACATGTCCGAACACATTCCCCTTTTAAAATCATGCTCCTTTCTTAAAATGTGATTTACAGCAAAGAGTTTTTATTACATAGTTTTTTTGAGGTATAATTTTACACATAGTAAAAATTACCCATTCTAGTGTACAGGTCTAGGATTTTTTAAAAAACAAATTCATACAGTTATGTACTGCCACAAACAAGACATGGTATATAACAGTTTCATCACACACCACTGTTCCCTCATGAGTCTTTGTAGTCAACCCTTTCCTCTACCCTCAGCTCCTCACAACCACTGAACTGGTTTCTGTCTGTAGTTTTTGGAACAAAGACTTTTTAAGCAAAGAACAAAAATGGAGCAGAAGAGATTCTATGTGTAAATACCAATGTATGCATGTTGGAATCTCCCACTCCTTGGCTCCTGTCCTGGGAATGAAGAAAGAGAAAGATTATTGAAAACAAATTGAAATGATCAAAAGTATAATTTCCTTTCGATATCTGATTTAGGGCTTAACTCAGGAAGATGGATGAGTTCCCTATTGTGACTCCAGCTCACTGCATGAATTCCTGTTAGAGTGACAGGTAAATAGCACCTGAACAAATGCAGCCTGCCCTCAGATTCAGGTGGAGGAACCCACACCTTAGAGGTCTTTCTGGCCTTCCTCAGACTGTACTTTTGTCAGGTGAAGGACTGGTCCATGTCCCCGCTCTATGTCACACTCCAGGTCTCAGGACCCAGTATTCCCTGCCCAGAGTCTTCAGCCACTTTCAGGCTTGCATGGGCCTCTTCCTAGGGAAAATCCTCCACAGGGTAGACTGCACAGCTTGGTATGCAACCCTACACCCTGTTGATGACCACGTCCTGGCTGTTTATGGTGGCTGTGGATGATGCTTAGGTATGCAGGCTGGAGAGTAGAGAAAGGGGAGCTGAGGGGTGAGTCTGAGAGTTCTCGAAGGAGTCTAAGAATTCTAAATTTAAACATGGCCCTTTAGGTGATTATGAAAATGTACAGTTTCATTATGAAATGGAACCTATTTTATAAGTCTGTTAGCTCTATTTATAATGTAACTCTCTGGGCATGTAGTGCGTAGGCCTCTGTTTGTACTCTTGCCTGGGCCCTGCAAATATCTGAGACAGGCCTAAATGAATCTAATTGTGCTTTCTCAGAGAGTTACCAAAGCTCTCTGCAGGCCAGGCTCCCTGGTAGCAGCCCTGAACCCCTTTCCTGAGGATGTGGGAGAAGAAGAGAGGGAGAAATGTCTTGGATGTCTACTATGTGCTGGAATCTGACCTGGGCCATTTCCTTCACATCATCTCATTTGGGTCTCCCAGCTACTGGCCAGATGGGTATGTCATTGCCAATTTATAGTTGAAGAAGTGGGGGCTTAGCAACATTTAAGTGCCTTGAGTGCCCAAGCGCAGATCTGTGTGGCTTCAAGTCTGGCCGTCTTCCATGCTGCCATTAGAGTTCTGTCCACCTTGGCTCTCTTCTCCAACAGGATTCCCAGAGGGCAAGAAGTCAGTTACTTAAATGGGTTGAAATCAGACATGTACTATGCTTTGGGGAGAAATGAAACAAAACCAAACCACAAATTTCCAGAACCTTCTCTGGTTGGCCCTATTTTTGTTCCAAAGCAGAAAAGGGCAAAGTACAGGAGGTGGCTGGGGCAGAGAGAGTGCAAACACACGGGTAAGGAAGGCACGTGAGAATTCGCTGTGGGAGCGAGAAAGGGTGGGCGTGGACGTGGGTGGGAGTGAGGGCTGAGACCAAAGAAGTTTGGCTTTTGAGTCAGTCCTGGTTTTAAATCCAGGTCCCACCATGTACAAATTGTTCGACTTAGACCAAGTTGTTTAACTACACAGAATCTCGGTTTCACTATCTTCAAAAGATAATTGATAATAGGGTTTCTTCTAAGAGTCTCTGTAAGGAGGAAACGAAATCTCATCAGTAAGGCCCCAGCCCGCAGCAGGTTCTCGACAACATTCATTCCCTTCCACCCTCTCCTTCCTCCTATTGACAGAGGCGTTTCAGCCCATTTTGGCATTCTGTAGATTTCTACAGCTGAGAAATCCAAAAATAAACTTGAATCATAGTGGAGTTAGCACCGAGGCACTTCTGTGTAAATAGCAGAAGTGAAAAGAAAAAAAAGGCCATCTCATTTCTAGTATTTGAAACCAAGAACCCTCATCGTGTGGGCGACTCGTAGTAGAGGGGGCAGAGGGGAGCGTGGTTTGGTATTTTTTCTCTGCTGTTTTTGTTTTTGTTCTGTGATGATGTGGGGGACTCTCCAGGGACATGATGCGTCACAGAGCAGGGGAGAAAGGTGAGGTGAAGACAGAGCAAGTAGGGAAATTTGATCCGGTCTCTGACGTTGCAGGGCAGAGTTGGGGAAAGAGGGAGTGTCGGTCAATGTGTGGAAAAGGTCCCGTGGCTGTCATGCCCGTCTTACCTCCTGCCCCGAGACACAGTTGGGCAAGTCCCTGAGTTCATTTTTCAGTGCGTTTCCCAAGAAAGGCTGTCTTCGGAAACATGTGTTATTCCTGAAGTACATGGTGGACTCAGTTGAAAGTGTGTGTGTGTTTGCGGGTCACAGAGACTCAAGGAAAGAGAAAGCAAGGGGCTGGCCCGCTTGACGTGAGCCCACATGGATGGGAGTCGCAGTGATTATTATTAACAAAGGGCTTCCCTTGCCTCCCCAAACCTAACTTTTCACTATTCATACCATCCATGCCTTATAGGCCCAGGGAGATGAAAAAGTGAATTTACTCAAGGGAATTCACAAGGGCCTAAGCAGAAGAGCCAGGATTTGAACCGGCTGCTCCCTTCTCTATATGGGGCTAGCACTGGCCATCCTAATAATGGGGGGAAAGTTGGGCTAACGACCAGTGTCCTGGGAACCATCAAGGGACCATTCAGGTCACCTTGATGTTTGCCCTATGGTCTTGAGTTCTGCAACTTAAAAAAAAAAAAAAAATATATATATATATATATATATATACACACACACACACACACACACACACGTATATGTATATATATGTATATATGTGTGTGTGTATGTATATATACACACATTATCTATCTATCTATCTATCTATCTATCTATCTATCTATCTATCTATTTTTAAGACAGGGTCTTGCTTTGTCACCTAGGCTGGAGTGCAGTGGCATGAGCACAGCTCACTGCAGCCTTGACCTCCCATGTTCAATTGATCCTCCCACCTCAGCCTCCCAAGTAGCTGGGACTACGGGCACATGCCACCACACCTGGCTAATTTTTTTATTTTTTTATTTTTTGTAGAGGTGGGGTTTCATTATATTACCCAGGCTGGTAAATGGACATATTGACATTATAAGTCAATGTTGTTTTTATCGAAGGAGCAAATAATCCAAAAAGGACCAGTTCATCAGCGAAAACATGTCATACCATGCTTGGTGTTTGCCTTGGTCTATAAGTCTCTGGAGGTGAATTTATGGAGAACGCATTCAAGCTGCCTTCCGTTCCCACTACAGATAACCAGAGGAAGGGGTTTAAGCAGCAATAGGAGGCTGTTGGAGAGACTCAAGGAGAAGCTTCCTGACCGTAGACAGTTGATAAATATAGGAGCCACTGGAGGGTGGAAGCGATAACTTTCCAATCCCCTGAGCCTTCCAGCATTTTTTGGTGTTTGCCAAATATCATCACCTCCTACCTCTCACCAGCGCCTGGACCCAACCTTTCTAGAGCCAGCTCAAATGCCACCCCCTCAGACTCCCCCGCGTTGCTGTGAAAAATTGTGGGCTTTTCTTTCCTGCTCCCAGTGTGACTTTGGTACCTTTATTTAGCATCTATATTGTTCTTCCTTGATTTAAGGCCAAGTTGTTAATTCTCTCCTTTCTTGAGTTCTTAGAGGGCAGGGATGCATTCCATTCATCTTTATCACCAACACCTAAGGTGACATCTGGTGCATAGTCAGTGTTCATTGAAGGTGTGCTGAACTTTGAAACAATGGGTTGCCTGTTAGTGGTAAAAAAAAATTTTTTTTCAAACCTTGTTAAGTTTGAAAAGTTCAATCCCCATTGCCAACATGCATATAAATATAGGTACTTTCATGCTCTGTTGATGGGAATGTGAACTGTTTCAACTTTTGGTAAACATTTAGGAGAAGTCTTAGAATTTTCTGTGCCTTTAGACCTAATTCTTTTTTTCTTTTCTCCTAAGGAGTTAGTGAATGGCTTTTCATAAAGACATTGTTAGTATTTTTTTGTAGCAATGTTTTGAAAAATTATAGCAAAAATGGGGCCAATATTAATATGAATTTGGATAAATAGTGGTTTATATGCAATAGAATGTCATGTAGCCGTTACAATTGATGATATATTTGTTAATCAAATAAGCAAAGTGACAAAAACAGTTACAAAATAGGAAGCATAGTAGGATTTCAATTTTGAAGGAAAATAAGGCTCTATCCATGGAAAAATGCCTGGAAGGATATACGTCTAAGTGTTTTAACCCTTTTTCTCTAGGTGGTGGGATTTTAGGGGATTTTGACTTTCTTCTGTTCATTTCTCTGAATTTTCTCAATTTTCTCCCATGTGTTACAATGAACAGGCATTACATTTAGAACATAGAAAAACATTTTCCACCATCTTGAGTTGATTCTCTAAGTAAATTCCTTTCTCCTTAAATTCTGAAAACTGTAGAAACCAGATCAATATGTAGGATGTCAGAGGCGGAAGAGCTGTGGGAAGTCCTTTGGGCCAGAGGTTTGCAAAACTGGCTGTGCATGAGAATCATGCATGGGGCTTTCAGAACTCTGGCTCTGCTCACACCCAGTGGCAATAAATCAAAGTCATCATGGATGGCTGCAGGTGTCAGAGTGGTTTAAAGCTCCCAGGTGATTCTAATCTGCAGCCAAGTTCAAGAAACCTGCTTTTGAGCTGTGCTGTCTAACAGTAGCCACTAGCCACACATGGCTATTTAAATTATGCTACACTAAATAAAAAATTCAGTTCCTTAGTCAAAGTAGCCAGTTTTCTTTTTTCTTTTCTTTTCTTTTCTTTTCTTTTTTGAGACAGAGTCTCGCTCTGTCACTCAGGCTGGAGTGCAATGGTGCGATCTCGGCTCACTGCAACCTCTGTCTCCCGGGGTCAAGCAATTCTCCTGCCTCAGCCTCCCAAGTAGCTGGGACTACAGGCACCCACCACCATGTTCGCAAAGTAGCCACATTTTAAGTACTCAGTAGTCACATGTGTGGTTAGTGGCTACTATGTTGGGCAGCACAAGTTAAGATCTACCTCTCACATTTCAGGAGAGGGCTGGGTGCGGTAGCTCATGCCTGAAGTCCCATCACTTTGGGAGGCTGAGGCAGGTGGGTTGCTTGAGCACAGGCATTTGAGACCAGCATGAGCAACATGGTGAGACCCCCCATCTCTACAAAAATAAAAATAAAAATAAAGTAGTCAGGCATGCGGTGGCACACACCTGTAGTCCCAGCTACTTGGGAGGCTAGGGTGGGAGGATCACTTGAGCTGGGGAGGTCAAGGCTGTAGTGAACCATGATCATGCCGCTTGCACTTCAGCCTGGGCGGTCAAGTGAGATTCTATTTCAAAAATTATTATTTTTTTTTTCAGGAAAGGCTTCTGCAGGTGGGTGCCCTCCTTCTAGCAGGCCTGAGGCTCAGGGAAGGGGCAGGCCTCTGTTCTTGCCTGTTTTAGGGCAGTGGAACAGACCTCACTCAGCCATCAGTAGAGTAATCTTGTGCCTAGAAAGTTCTTTCTGCTTTCTCGTGTCTACCCCATCCTCCTCCCGGACCATGGTAAAGCTCTGTGCAGCATGGTTATTTTCAAGGGCTTGACAGACCCAGGCCCTTTCTATCTGTTCAGCCGGGTCCAGGCCACCAGGCAAGCTGTTTACAAGGAATCCAAGTGCTCAGTGGAGAGCAGAACAGGCCGAGAGTGTTTTCCACGGCTGCCGAGAAAGATGAGCGAGTGGAGGCAGAATAACAAAAAGCCACTTCAAAAACACACCAGAAAAAGTCACAAAGCAGAGACAATCAGAGGTTTGAGACACACGCCCCCCCCAAAACCCTGACAAGAGAGCAAAAACAAGTCATGAGGGAGCCTCTGATGGTTTCAAGACAGTCGCGGTTGCTGATTGAGAACGGGCCTGTCCCAGCAGTTCTGAGAGGAGTCGGGACCTGGGGCTGTGGGGGCTCAGAAACTTCACCTGAGTTCTGAGAACTGTGGTGGGACAGTCCCTGAGGGCTCCGTCTCTCTGGGAAGATGGTGGGGGGTGGGCGGGAATGGCAGGCCCATGCTGGCTGGGTGAGGGCGTGAGGCTGTTCCAGCCTAGAGACTGGCCACCGGTGAGGAAGCAGAGTCCCACGTGGCCCCAGGCTTCTGGCACCTACCGCCTGAGAGGGTGAGGCCTCTATGGCCATAGTCCATCCGGGAATTCAAAGGCGTAAGGCCACCTGCATCTGGGAAGCTCCTCCTCTGGGATCTGAGCTGAGGACCCAACCATGCAGAAGCCAAACCAGAAAGGAAATGCTGGTGCTCCGCTCCACCTCGCCCCATTTTGCAGTGAGGTCCAGTGAAGAGAGCCCTAGGGGTGGAGCACTGGGGTTCAGGTCCCAGGCACTATTATTCCCTTGCTGTATGACCTCGGGCAGGTCAGTTTACCCCTTTGGACTTTAGTTTCTTGACCTGCAAATTGGAAGGTTGGTCTAGATGAATGGCTTTCAACCCTGGCTGAATATTAGAATCACCTGGTGAGCTGCAAAAATCAACATGATGCCAGTTGTTCTGGGTTATAGCCTGGGCATCAGCATTTTAAAAGCTCTTCAGATGATTCCAGGCCAGGCACGGTGGTGCATGCCTGTAATCCCAGCACTTTGGGAGGCTGAGGCGGGCGGATCACCTGAGGTCAGTTCGAGACCAGCCTGGCCAACATGGTGAAACCCTGTCTGTACTAAAAATACTAAAATTAGCCGGGTTTGGTGGTGTATGCCTGTGCACAAAAATCACTTGAACCCAGGAAGCAGAGGTTGCAGTGAATGGAGATCGTGCCACTGCACTCCTGGGCGACAGAGCAAGACTCTGTCTCAAAAAAAAAAAAAAAAAAAGAACCATTAGTCTGCCTAATGCTTCTCAAAGTTTGGAGTGCACAGGAATATTGTAAAAATTTGAGTCGAATTCGGTAAGTCCAGCATACAGTCTGAGATTCCACGTTTCCAACAAGCTCCCAGGCGATGTCCATGGACCACGCCTTGAGTAGCAGCAAGCCTGTGTTGAATTGTCCTTCCCTTGAACTTGCAAGTTGGATCCAAGCTCCAATCTACTCAGTCTGCTACAGTTCTTGTTTTGGTAGCTGGCTGTAGTTGCCTATTTCTGCCAATCTGCCAATAGCATCATTGTTTCTAAGTTCTTTCTTCCCCTTGCCCCCCGCTCCCCCCCCACAAGAATTGTTTAAATCCTCACTCATCATTTGAATTCTAACGAGATGCTGTGGATTGAATCAAACAGGGATCTTCCCTTCAAGGGCAGTAAATGAAAGATAGAACCAGGCTGTGATGTGAGCTCAAAATGGGGCAGAGGTCATTTTTAGCTGAGCGGATTGGAAGGGGTCTACGTGGCTGATAATAACAGTGTACCACTGTCCAAGTGCTTTGTACCAGTTGTCTCATTTTAGCCTCACACAACCCTTCAGGTGAGCATTGGGAATGTTCCCCAGTTTACACACAAGGAAGCTAAAACTTAAAGAGAACCAGAGGTGTTTTGAAGGAGGCATAGCAAGCAAGGTGCAGTGTTGTAGCTTGAACTCAGGTGCCTGTGCTGACTTTTAGTCTGCTTAGAGCATGGGTGGCATTCGAGCTGCATGCCTGACCAGACCTGACCAGACCCGATCAGATCCGGCCTTTTAGCACCAAGTCGTTTGGGCTAGGATGAGGTTTGTGTGAGTTTACCCCTCACCTTCCATACCCCTGCAGCCAGAAAAAGACAGGTAGTAACAGTTTCCGCCTCTGGTTTCTAGGCCCAGACCTCCAGGCCTGTACACGGAGCCTGGGGCCTGAACTCACACTTTTCCCGGTTGGCTGCCTGTCCCAGCATGGGTTTCTGCTGCCTGCATCTTTGTCTGTATCATTTTATTTCCTTGGCGGGAGCAGGCTGTGCGTCCAGCCTTTTGTAGGCTTGTCCTTTCCTAGGCACATAACCCCAAATAGTGCTGCATAGAAGGTTGCCCGAAGCTACCACGAAGACTGCAAATCCTAAACTCAGATTCTGCTGGATTCTTAGCTCGAATGGTATCCAACAGCCCAGCCCCGTGGTTTCTCCAAGTTGATGCAACCCAGCTTGTCTCACCTTTTGATATCAGGGTTGCAGGGTTGGGGTGGAGGTGAAGGGTGAGGAGGATTGGAGACCTCTGTGTTCCCCGACTAGAACTTGAGTTCCTAGAGACACGAACTTTGTCTTTTCATTTTTGAACTCCCAGTGAAGAATACAGTGCTGGGCAGACAGATGTGTCACCGCCTTGTCAGACGAGCACATGACGGAGACTTGGGTGCATTTTCTTTGTGCATGGGGTGAATGGCAGCATTGGTAGCTTGTTCGGCTTGGCTCTCACACAGGAGACTCACCTGCTATAGGCTTCAGCTTGTAGGCCCCGGAACCCTGTGGGCGCAGCTACTGGGAAATCTGTCTTTCACCACGTCTTTTTGGGTTCTGTAGCTGCTCAGGAAGATGAGGGTTTTTTTTATAGAGCCTCAGCCCCTGGAGATGCTGGGGGAGTTGTAGAAATCCAACTTCGAGAGCATTAAGAGAGACCCTGTAATGACTAGGCAGCCCTGGGATTGTAGCATGGGGAACCCATGGAAAGAGGAGACCCCCACTTCTTACCCTTCAGAGAAGGGGATCATCTTATTGTAGCAGAAGTTTCTTAACATTTTTTTGGACATCTAAACTTGAAAGCTGAGGTTAAGAAAGCGAAGGGCTTAGTCCACAGAAAGAATTTTCCTCTGCATGTAGTTTTTCTCCTATCTTTAAAAAAAATATGAAGAAAAGAAACCAAGTTCGTACCAAGGTGCTAAATGTGCTCTAGAATGTAAAGCCACTTTGCATTGGTCAACAGGATCCAGTTAGGGAAATATTTCCATTTATTCAACTTGTGTACTTACGAGAGATTTTTTTTTTTTTTTTTTGAGACAGGGTTTCTTTCTGCTGCCCAGGCTGGAGTGCAGTGGCACAGTCATGGCTCACTGCAGCCTCAATTTTCCAGGCTCAAGTGATCCTCCCATCTCAGCCTCCCTAGTAGCAGGGACTACAGGTGTGCACCAGCACACCTGGCTGATTTTTGTATTTTTGGTAGAGATGGGATTTCACCACCTTTCCTAGGCTGGTCTCAAACTCCTGGGCCCAAGCAATCCAGCTGCCTCGGCCTCCCAAAGTGCTAGTGTTACAGGAAAGGGGTCCTGATCCAAATCCCAAAAGAGGGTTCTTGGATCTCGCACAAGAAAGAATTCAGGGCAAATCCGCGGTGCAAAGCAAAAGCAAGCTTATTAAGAGAGTTCAGTGGCGAAAGAACAGCTACTCCATAGACAGAGCAGGACGTTCCCGAAAGTTAGAGGAGGAACGCATCCACCCTAGGTACAATGCTTGTCTATATGGGGAGATGTGCTCTGCTGTAAGGGTTTGTCATAAAGGATTCATTTTCTTAATTACTATATTTTGCAAGACTCGATATTATTATCTTTAAAGCAAAACTAGGAATGCCTTTGTTCTCCAGATATCAGGACATCTGGACACTCCCAAGTCTGGGTCTGTTTTAGTAAACATTATTAGTTTGTTCCCTTAATTGTAAACATCTAGAGGCTAGGAATGCCTAACTTTCTGGGAATGCAGCCCAGCAAGTCTCAGCCTTATTTTCCTAGCCCTCACTCAAAATGGAGTTGCTCTGGTTGGAACACCTCTGACACTCAGATTTTAGGCGTGAGCCACTGTGTCCGGCCTTAAGTGAGAAAATCTTGTTGAGCCAGTTCTTTAAGACTCCCTCTTGACTCTTGAGTCTTAACAAGAAATAAACCAATAAGAGGTTTTCCCTCACCTCTTAGGGACCTTTTCCAGGAGGAGAGTGTTCAAGAAGAGGAGCCAAAGCTAGGAGAGGCCCACAGAGTGTGGCACTGAATTCAGAGGGGTGGTGCTCTCCTGGAGCCCGTAGCTAATCCATTTACACCATCTCCTCTGAGAACTTCATCCAGCCCAGGAGGGTGTGCTGTGGCCTTGCTGGGTCTTTTACCCTGGGGCCAAGGATGGCTTGGGGTATAAGCTGGTGATCAGTGCTATTTCCACCCCCTTCTTCAAGATATAGGCTGCTTTTAAAAAAATTTAATTGTCAGGGTTAGAGGTTTTGATGGTGTGGAACCAGGAGGTGGGCGTGGGAGAATGGAAACTGGATGTAAATGATTGAAGCTGCCCCACAGAAGTCATTCTGCAGTACATGTTCAGTGACTCCATTTCCAGGTGGGGAAGTTGAAGCCACAAGATGGGCTGTGATTTGCCTAAAGTCTCCTAGCAAATAGTGGCAGAATTGGGACCCGAGCTTTTCCCTTGAAGCCCTGGGTAGAACATTAAAGTAATGGCAGTGTAATTGATTCATGTCTGCTTAGGTCGTGAATCAATTATTCTGCACCCACCTGCCCTCCTGAGGAGATGGCTCCTGAGAGGCAGGGACCTTCTCTTAATCCTCTCTGTGTCCCTGCACCTCCCAGTGCAGTGGCCAGTACATGCTGGGGCGCCCTGCGGGGTGTGGGGAGTTGGATTGGGTGGTTAAACCTGAGTTGCGAGACTCTTCGCTACAAAGAGCACTGGGGGCAGGGCAGGGGTTTGGGGGAGGGCAGGCTGGCCCCACCGCATCCTCTGTACTCAGCTGTGTCAACTCTCACCTTGTCAGAAGCCTTTCCAGACCAATTCAGCCTCTGAATTTTGGAGCAATATCTGTTTGTGCCCCACATTTAGCCCCCTCTATAGACTTATTTACGTGGGAAGAGGACAGCATGCATTGTGATTCTGAGTGTGGGCTGTGGATCTATCAGCCTGAGTTTCAGTCTCAGCTCTATCCTTTCTGAGCTGTGTGATCTCAGGCAGCCCCTCCGAGCCTCAATTTCCTTATCTGTGAAATATTCCTTCTCCATGGGCTGGTCATGAGGATGAATGGGGACAAGGCACGCAGCCATGTGGCACCAGGCACTCAGCACGTTCCCGCCCTTATCGTTGTGAAGTTTCCATCATTAAACGTGTTGTTCTGCACCTACTCTGAGGATGGTTACCTCACCCATGAACGGGAGGAAATGATATGTAACCTTGGCAGATTGTTATGGCAACCAAATGAGATAATACACATGAGAATGCTTTGTAAACTCCTAAGGCTTGGGTGTGAAGTGTGATTGACCCCAAAAATCACACAATTGGTAAGAGGTGGCGTCCTCCTGCAACGACCACACCCTCCCCCAAAACACATGCACACACATACACACTCACATATGCACACACATGTACACATATATACATACATATACAGACTCGCACAGGCACACACACACACCACCACCAGCATCAGCACCATGAAACATCTCTGTGGTCTGACCCCGCTCACTGCCCCCCCTCCACCCCTGGCATCCCAGGGAAGTTGTTCTCTCATGTTTCCAACAGCCTCTAATGAGCCCTCCCAGACATCCAGACAAGTAGTGGTGGAATTAAAAAAGACAAATGAGACACAGACCTCACTCTCAGGAAGCCTAGCAGGGGAGAAGGGTGAGCAAAGTTTACCCTAAACAAGGCCAAATGACACAAAAACCATAACCACCGAAGGCTGGGTGGAGGGGAAGTTTGGGAACGGGCGGTTTCGTGGCAGGGCTGGCATTGGAGCTGGTCTTTGAAAGGTGGGTGGTGTCTTAGTCTCCTAGGGCTGCTGTAAAAAATACCACTGACTCAACGACTTAAACAACAGACATTTATTTTCTCATAGTTCTAGAGGCCAGAAGTCCAAGATCATGAGGTTGGCAGCGTTGTTTCTTCTGAGGCCACTCTCTGTGGCTTGCAGATGGCCACCTTCTTGCTGTGTCCTCACGTGGTTGTCTGGGTCCTGATCTCCTCTTCCTGTTTTTTTCCAAGACAGAGCCTTGCTCCATCGCCCAGGCTGGAGTGCAATGGCGAGATCTTGGCTCACTGCAACCTTTGCCTCCTGGGTTCAAGCAATTCTCCTGCCTCAGCCTCCAGAGTAGCTGGGATTACAGGCCTGCACCACCACGCCCGGCTAATTTTTTGTATTTTTAGTAGAGATGGAGTTTTACCCTGTTGGCCAGGCTGGTCTCGAACCCCTGACCTCACGTGATCTGCCTGCCTCAGCCTCCCAAAGTGCTGGGATTACAGGCATGAGCCACCATACCTGGCCCCAATCTCCTCTTCCTATAAGGATGCCAGTCATATTGGATGAGAACCCACCATTGACTTCATTGAGGTAAAATGAGGTCATATCCATGGGCCCCAATCCAATATGGCTGGTGTTCTTTATCTCCTGATATAGCCTTATCTCCAAATATAGTCACAGTATGAAGTACTAGGGGTTAGGAGTTCAATATATGAATTTGAGTGGGGAGACACAATGAAGCCTGTAACAGATACGATGTTTTCTTTTCACATTTGTTCCATTACAAAACTACGCACTGTGGCCAGGTGCAGTGGTTCATGCCTGTAATCCCAACACTTTGGGAGGCGGAGGCAGGAGGATTGCTTGAGCCCAGGAATTTGAGACCAGCTTGGGCAACATAGGGCGACCTAGTCTGTACAAAAATTAATACATAAATTAACCAGGCATAGTAGTGCATGCCTGTGGTCCCAGTTAATTGGGAGACTGATGTGGGAGGATTGCGTGAGCAACCCTGAAGGTTGAGGCTACGGTGAGCTGTAATTGTGCCACTGCACTCCAGACTGGACAATAGAGTGAGGCCCTGTCTGTCTCAAAAAATAAAAAATAAAAAAACCCAAAAGTACTCACTGTAAAATGTTGTGAAATGTTGAAAAGCACAAGAGGGAAAATAAGAACCCTTTGGAGATGACCATATCTGTCCATGAAAAAAAATCTTAAAATGGGTTTATACTTATAACACCTATTGTTTTATAAACAGCTATTTTTATATAACAAATATATCATGAACTATTAAATAATCAACCACAACATCACTTTTAATGCCTGCCTCGTGGTCCACGATAAGGGTGTGTTGAATGTGTTTAACCAGTGGAGAGTGGGGTTTTGATTAGCCAAGAGTGGGGTGGAGAAGTAGCAGCCTCATGGGAGGGAACGATATGAGCTCCAAGGGCACGGTAGTTGGTTACACTTCAGCGAGCTGCAGCCAATCAGAACAGTTCTCAGAATAAGATCGATTACACATATAAGAAGACGTAATTTTTTGTGCGTGTCGGGGTTGGTTAGGGAAATAGACTGTGGACGTCAGAGCGCTGCTGCTTCTAAGAAGTCCTGAAGGGTCCCAAGAATGAGCCAGCTCCATGATTTATGTCTGACTAATCAGTCTGAACTAGACCCTACGGGGGCAACTGAAGTCAAAATCTGATTCTGCAGGGTGAGGCTGAACTCGATGAACATAGTTTTATAGTTTTAATTGAGATGCTCGTTTTTAATAAGTGACAGTTAGTGATGAGTGATTATTGCTTTTCCCATTACTCACTTCCCTCACTCCCCTCTTTCCTTCCCCACCCTTCATCCCAGATGAGGAGAAATCATTGGTAAAACAAAACAACGGGAAAGGGACTTAGTGATAAAGACTCACCTTGTTTCACACTGAAGACTGAAGGATCTAAAGGAGAAGTTCAGGTTGGACCAGGAGGGCTTCTAGGGGAGAGAAGAGGCAGAGAGAGCAGGGAGAGAGCACAAGTCCCAGGCTGGAGTGCAGTGGCCCGATCTCAGCTTACTGCAGCCTTGACCTCCTGGGCTCAAGCTATCCTCCCACCTCAGCCTCCCAAGTAGCTGGGAATACAGGCTCTCGCCACCATGCCTAGCTAATCTTTCTTTCTTTTTTTTTTTTTTTTTTAAGAGATGGGGTCTCACTATTTTGCCCAGGCTGATGTCAAACTCCTGGGCTCAAGTGATCTCCAAACTTCGCCTCCTTAAATGCTGAGATTACAGGCATGAGCCACTGTGCCTGGCCCACTGTGAATTTTGAATGATCCAATAGGTGATTCAATAGGGAAAAAATGTTTATCCCTATTAATTTCAATAACTGAGCCTTTCAAGTTATGTTTATAAAGCCAGCAGAGACTTAGGTTTCATTTGCTCTGTTGTGCAAGTGGAAGAAAAGGCATGTGGCAGTGACTTCTGATTTGATAGAGAAAGCCCACAGAGCAGTTTAGAAATACAGAGATGTCAGCTGCAATGCTACTTCCAAGACAACCATTCCCAAGTGAGAAAACCAGTCAGAATTACAGCTCTCTTTGGGGGTTTCTTATTAGAGGACAAGGCAACTATTTCTAAAGTCTTAGGAGTCTGGGCTGGGTGTGGTGGCTCACACCTGTAATTCCAGCACTTTGGGAGGCTGAGGCAGGAGGGTCACTTGAGGCCAGGAGTTTGAGACCAGCCTGAGTAACATGGTGAGACCCCCATGTCTACAAAAAAATTAAAAAGAAAATAGCCAGGCATGGTGGTGCTTGCCTGTAATACTAAGTACTCAGGAGGCTGAGGCAGGAGGATCACTTGAGCCCAAGAGTTGGAGGCTGCAGTAAGCTATGATTGCCAGTGCACTCCAGCCTGGGCAACAGAGTGAGATCCTAACTCTAAGTAACTAACTAACTAACTAGTTAACTAACTAGGAGAAATGAAAAATAGAGTCTTAGGAGCCTTACCGGATCCCTTTTGTTGAACGAATGAGTCCAGGAGTCCGGGGACGGATTTATTCTACCCAAGATCGACTGGGAACAGTGATGACTATTCACACGAGTCCGCTTGGTGCCCTGAAGAGCAAGATTTCATATCTGATTCTTTGAACTGGCTTTTTAATGTAGAGTGGCAGCTGTCTCTCCCCAGCTGCAGGGGAGGGAGCCATCTTGTGCATCTCCTTCCGAGGCACTTGTGTTAATGACGATGGCTTGCATTTGGGAGGCAATTTCATCAGTTGGCATTATAAGGAAAATAACAGGCCTGCCAAGCTCAATTTACTGGCAGAAAAAGAAAAGGAGTGAAGAGGATATTACTTATTAACTATGAAACGCGGACTGCACAGCACAACACTATCTTTTGAATTCCCCATGATTGCAGAATCATAAGGCTTTCTTCTGGTGTGGGAGCATACTGACACCCCTCCTTTGTGCTGTGGTTATGAAAAGGATTATGTAAAGATGATTGCTACTTTCAGGAGCCACCAGCCTCTCAAGTTTAGCGAGGATGCAGGAAAAGGTAATTCAGGAAGGATGCGATTCACTTCAAACCTTTAACAAATCCACGTCATGAAAACCTAATTCAGAGAAGGTCATTTGCTAGAAGGTTTATTATTAAATAAAAAGAAGCAAGTTTTTTTTTTTTTTTAAAAAGATCATTTGCTATAATATCGTTTTGCAACCATTCACCACATGATTACTTAGACAGTTCTTCTCATGCATTTTGTATCTTTTTTTTTTTTTTCAAATTAATGAGTCTTTATTGAGAATGTGCTGGGTGCCTTTCTTTGTGGGAAAACCATATTGGCCAAGTCTCTAAAGCTGACGCACACCCCCTCATTCTGTGCAAGTGAGTTTCTCAGAGCCTTTCAGCACCCGCCTCCAGTGCCTAGTGAGGTAGTCACGCCACCCAGGAAAGTGGGCAATGCTCCTAAGAACAGTGCCCACATTCCAGCAAACTGTTTTCCTGGAGCCTGGCAACCTCCTCTCTAAACGCTTGCAAAAAAACAGGTGTGAGCACTAACAGACTTCTTGCTGAAACCAGGTAGCCAGAGAAGCTAGTGACGCACCTGAGGAGGAAACCGGGGATCAGGACACTCCAAAGGCCCAGTGCTGGCAAGGTGCCCCGGGCGAGGGTGACTGTCAGGACATTTCTGCATCATTCAGTTATGAAAGCTGATTCTATTTAATTCACTTTAATTTAAACAGGAGGGCCAGTTCCACCCAAAGGCAGAAGATGCTGTCAGCAGGTGCAGAGTGAGATCTGAGGACCAGGAAGCAAAAGTAGCACCTCTTCTGAATCTGCCACTGATGACTGCAATGACCCCATTACCCGCTTCCAGTTACCCTTCATGACTTACTCATCCCTTACCCCTCGGGAAGACACTGTCCAGGGCAGAGTCTGCCAGTCCAAGGCCCTCGGCTCTGGTGACCACATGCTCTGCACTAAAAATCAGCAACACACGATCTGGCAAGTGTGAAGGTCCAAGGTGCTAGGGGGCCAGCATATTTGAAATTGAGATGCCCAAAGGGCGATGAGACCAGGAATTCAGGTTCCTGTTCCCATCGTCCTTTGGGAAAGGCAGTAGTGTGGCTTGGCTGAACTGAGAACAGTCAGGGGACTTGCTGGGAAGGGGAAATCAAGGTGCAGGTTCTCTCAGAAGGAGGCAGGATCACAAGCGGGTCCTGGGGTGGAGAGGGGGAAGGTGTGAGCAGAAACAGCAAGTGTGCGTGACACAGCAGGCACAGTCGGCCTCATTCTCCACTGGATGGAAACTTCCTAAGGCGGGGGGCTTTGTGTTTTGTACCTTGTTGTGTCCCCAGCACCTAGAACAGAGCCTGATGCATTATAGGAGCTCAGTAAATATTTATTGGATGAGTTGTAATATTTATTGTAAATATTAGTAAATATCAGTAAATATTTATTGAGTTGAGTTGGTCTTTCCAGTGAAGTGGTTGCTTCTCTGTGAAGCTCTGTGGGAAACATAAATGGTGGGAGATAGGGTACCTGTCCTTAGGGCTGGCCATATGTGAACCCTATAACCATTTGGTATCCATTCATTCATTCATTCATTCATGGAATATTTGCCCAGCTTCTATTCTGTAATATATTGTATTAGTCACTGGGGTCACAAAGATGAAAGCCAACACATATTACTTCAGGACAGGTGCAGTGGCTCACACCTGTAGTCCCAGCACTTTGGGAGGCTGAGGCAGGAGGATCCCTTGAGGTCAGGAGTTCAAGACCAGCCTGGGTGACATAGTGAGACCCTGTCTCTATAAAAAATTAAAAAATAAATCCAGACAGAGCAGCGTACCTGGAGTCTTAGCTACTTGGGAGGCTGAGGTGGGAGGATCGCTTGAGCTCAAGAGTTGGAGGCTGTAGTGAGCTATGATTGTGCCTCTGCACTCCAGCCTGGGCAACAGAGTGAGACCCTATTGTTAAAAAATTAATTAATTAATTAAAAATATTTCTTTAATACCCATCATGAGCCAGGCTCTGGGGGATACCATGGTGACCAGGCTGGAAACACCTTCTTTGGTAGAAGACACAGACTTCCAAGCCACAGATGGGGGAGCATCAGTCCCTATCTGGAAGTGGAGATGCTGGGAAAGGCTTTGCAGGGGAAGGCACATTTGGGCTGCATCCTGACTGCAGGGCAGGCGTTCGTCAGGCTGGGGAGGTGTGGGGCAGCACCGGAGCAAAGTGTCAGCGTGTGTCATGGCTTGGTTTCCCACAGAGGCCTGCTGGGGCCACCTTTTAGCTACACTCGTCACACCTCGTTTTCCTACTTCCCAGACCCTCTGAACGTGTCCTTCTCTCTTACTAGTTGCTCCCAGTTTTGCTCACCCCAGGGCCTTGCACCATGTGTAACACAAAGATTCATTATGATCAATACCAGTTAGTCTAGGAACTGTTTCCAGAGCTCAGCGACATCCCTGATGTGGGTGTGGCTGGGGACTGCTACAGAACTTTGACTCCCATTTCCTCTCATGAGCTCCTTGGCCTGGCTCCCCTGGGAACTTGTTGTGAGAGGAGGATCACAACAAGGCTGGGCAGGATGAGGGCATCCCTGGGTTCTCTGTGCCAATAAAATACAACACGGCCCCTGCTGCAGGTGAGTGGATGGTGGGCCCATGTGGTTTAGCATAACCCAGAGCCAATGTCCTCCACAGAGCTGCCGATATGGTAGCGCTCACCTTTCACCTGGAGGCGGCCATGCTCCGGGGCACACTTTGACGCACTTTAACAGGGCAGCGTGTTGGTGCATCGGACTAGAGGGCCTTTGAGGTCTCTTCCAACTGCACACTTCATTCTGATCCAGTGATTCTTTCTGGCCTTGAGCTGGGAACATCAGAACCCAGTCCTGTGGTGGCTGCCAGAAGATACTGTTAAAATGCAACTAGAAGAATGTTGTTTTGGTTCTTTCACACATCAGCTGCTAATCTTTGTAGGATTTTCCCCTTCCCAGGGTTAAGAGAGAGAAGAGGAAGTGAAAACAGGAGGGGAGAATTTTCTTAAAGCACCTCTTGCCTTGCAGACAACAACCAAAAACCCCCTAGGGTTTGAACAGCGCTGTGTACTTTTTTTCTGTAGCTTGTTCCCATCCACAGCCTGCCTCATTTGGTTCTCAGAGCTCCCCCAGGTGGGAGCAGAATTCTGAGCTGCCCCAGTTCCACTCTTATTTGCAGACAGGGGGCGTTCCTGGGGCTGGAGGGAAGGGCTGAGGACTGGCTCTGCTGGCAGAAGCAGGTATTTTGCAGAGTCATTCTGGTGAGGCACTGGGGGTTGCTGAGTTTCTTCAGGAAAACTGGGCAGAGGCTCCTCTACACCTGGTGGAGAAAGGTCTGTGTGAACAGGGATCAAGCTGACTGTCCTCTGGGTGGAGCCCTTCGGCCACAGAAGGCGGAGGAGCTGGCCTTCCCAGCACTGATTCAGCATCCGCTGATCTCTGCCAACCACAGGACTCTCCTGGCTGGCGGAGATCTCCCACTCCAAGGCCCATACCCTCGCAGTTGAGAGCTCCCAACTGCAGTGTCCACTGCCAAGACAGGGGTGTCTTCCCCAGAGTCCAGTAGGCACGTTTCCAGCTTTTCTTGTTGAACAGATTTCATTGACAACTCTAAATATGCAACTGGTCGGTGGGAAGCAGGGAGAACCTGGAGGCAAATGAGATGGAGCCCTTGTTCTCCAAGAGGCGGCAGCTCTCCTGATGCAGACAGACATGGACACAAACACGGTGTGAGCATAGAATGGAAGGGTGGTGGGGAGGGGAGGAGAGGGAGCACTAGACGGGACCAAGGTAGCCTCACCGTTGCACGTTGGAGCCCTGATGCCCAGTGTCAGGGCAGAGTCTCCCAGAGCAGAGTCTCCCGGTCCAGGGCCCCCTGCTCTGGTGACCTCATGCTCTGCACTAAAAATCAGCAACACACAACCGGGCAAGTGTGAAGGTCCAAGGCGCCAGGGGACCAGTGTATTTGAAATAGAGATGGTCCCGGGAATTCAGGTCCCTGTTCCCATTGCCCTTTGGGAAAGGTGGTGGTGTGGCTTAGTTGAACTGAGAACAGAAAGGGGACTTCCTGGAAAGGGGAGATTAGGTGGTCCTCTCCTGCCTCCTGGGAGTTTTGGCTGGGGATTGGGAAACTGGGACTGGAGGAGAAGCCGGGGATCAGGGATGGCAGGAGAGAAGGGGCAGTCTTCACTTCGTTTGGCAGAGATCAAGCACAGGGCTATTTGGCATGTCAGCAGGGCTGAAAATGAGCCGTTGTAGGACCTGGGTATACAGGGCTCCTCTCCCCATCATGCACTCCAAGGCCCATTCTTATGCCTCTCAGACAAGTGTGGTGAGTGGATCCTAGATTCAGTCTGGGCTGCGGATCAGAGCCCTGAGTGTCTCGCAGCCTGCACCGGCCAGCCCCTCCTGTCCTTCTGGCTGATCTCTGCTCCTTCCCATGTCTGCCCTGGACTTTCCCCACAGAGCCTTCGCTCCCTCATACAATCCCTTTCTCTCCACTTCCACTGCCCTCTCCCGGCTGCTCAGAAGCTGTGTTTCCATGAGGCCTTGCCTTAGGAGTGCCTGTCTTCCCTCTCTGAGCTGCCCTGGTTCGGGGGCCATGCATATGACACCTGCCAGAGGGTTTTGGTTCATTTCTTTCATCTGTCTCCAAGGTTCTAACTCCTTGGGGCTGAACCCAGGTCTCCTTCACCTCTGAGTTTCCCTCATCACTTGGCTCTTCATTAAGCCATCAGTAAGTACTGCATGAACACAAGGAAAAGCTTTATCACTGGATCTCAGAGGATGGCCTCGGTCTCCCATCTTCTTTTCTGGAGAAGAGGCTGTTTGCTTTCCAGGAATAGGCCGGGGAGAGAGCTGGAAGGAGCGTCCATAGCAGATTCCTCCCAGGAGTCTGGAAGAGCTGAAATCTTGTCAGGATCAGGACTGTGGGCTCAGGGGCACCCAGCCAGGGCACCTGGGAATGACAGACCAGTTTGCTGGTTGAAGCAGGAGAAAGGGGGTAGAAATCTTGGTAATTTCTGGCAGTGTGAAAATCTGCCCAGTCTACCAGCTTGGGACAGGGTTGGTTTTCAGGGCGAGGCCAGAAGAAATTCTACACAGATGTATCCCAGCTCCTTCTTTCTGGGGGTATAGAGTAGGGTGAGCCATACAGAGTGAAGGGATGGGACCACCTCCAAGAGCAGCCACCTCTGACCCAAGAACCATGTTTCCAAATAGAGTTGATTTAACAACCATTCACATTTCCTACAAGTTAATATCTACTTCCTCAATCAAGGCCCAGCCATCCCTGGGGAGAAGCCTTAGGTGCTGGGGTGGGCCCTGGGTGGGGAACTTCATGTGTTGTCATTTTAACTGACATCTGTAGAGGCTTGAAACTGGACAAACAGGAAGCGTCCTGTCTTTAACACTTGCACAATCTCAAGCCTTTTGTGAAATATCCAGGAGTCGGGGTCGCAGGGGCCGGTGGTGTGAGGTGCTGGGAGGTAGCCCTGGACCCGTCTCTGACCCCGAGAGAGCTGGGCCCTCTGCAGCTGAGAACCTGCCCCCGCAGCCGCTTTCCCTCCTTAGCTGTGGTGCACAACCTGTGCTGTGAGGCGCTGCTGCTTGCCTGGCACTGCTGTTGAATCAGTCCCCATCTCTTCATTTTGATGGCAGCCTGGGTTTGTTATCCTTCAAAGATCGTCTCTTGGAAGGACACCAGCCTCTGATTACGTTTCCCAGCCTGCCTGGAGGCAGCTCAGCTAATCCGGCTCGATTTGGGTGGTGGAGTCCCTTCTGGCCTCGAGATCTGACGCCACCTCTGGCACCAGTAGGGTGGGAAGATGGACAAAATAATTACGCCCCATGAGCTGAAAGGAGAATTAAAATTAATTCCCTTGTGCGGCCTTTTCTTTTTTTTCTTTTTTCTTTTCCTCTTCCTGGGTAACTTAATTTTTTTAAAATTAATTAATTAATTTATTTTTTTGCCAGGTGTGGTGGCTCACACCTGTAATCCCAGAACTTTGGGAGGCCGAGGCGGGTGAATCACTTGAGGTCAGGAGTTCGAGACCAGCCTGGCCAACATGGCAAAGCACCCTCTCTGCTAAAAAATACAAAACTTAGCTGGGTGTGGTGGCGCACGCCTGTAATCCCAGCTACTAGGGAGAATGAGGCAGGAGAATCGCTTGAATCCAGGAGGTGGAGGTTGCAGGGAGCTGAGATCACGCCACTGCACTCCAGCCTGGGCGACAGAGACTGTCTCAGGAAAAAAAAAAGATTGCTTTATGAGTACATAGTAGCATATAATTCAGAGCTGTTCTCTTTTCCTTTTGTAACAGGTCTAATTTATGGCAGTAATTTTTTTTAAATGTATTTTTCATTAGAATTTTGTACATATGACCTTTATAACATTTATGACATTTACCCTTGTTTATTATAAAAATGATTTAATTGTAGTAAACCTGGTTTTGAAAAGAGAAGAATAAAAGATCTCCCGGAATCTTAACACTGAACACATCGGGTCCAGTTTGTTTTCCCAATCAGTCTTCATCTGATTGCATATTTAATTGCATGATCCTAACATACATTTACTTTTTGAAGAAACCTAGTTTGGTAGCATATGCACGGTCCCATGTGGCTACATAATCTTTCTCATCATCATTAAAGCACAAATTCCTTTAGGATCATAATTTACTGAGCCAACTTCCTACAGCTGAAAATTTAATTAGTTCTTTTACCTTTCAAACCAAGGTGTTTGCTTGTCTTTTCTGGACTCTGCCCCGGGGCTGCGGCAGACAGGAAGTGGAGCCGTGGAACAGGATTAGACCCAACTCGTCCTCATGTCCTGCCCCTCAGCCCAGCCCTTGGCCCAACCCCTGCCAAATGGCTCCTGCTGTGTTCAGGTACCTGTGGAAAGGAGCTCCCACCTGTCAGCAGTGTAAGGGCATTTCCAGGGCACATCTGTGCAAGGCCTTTCACTCATGGAGCACTTGCACACTGGACACTTGCCACTTGTGTAGACGCCTCCTCTAGCAAGGACCATGCCGTACTGCATCTTTTGTTACTAGTGCCAAGGAGGGTTCCCGGCATATACAAGTGTTTAGTAGTTGTTTGTTCAGTGATTGACAACTCACGAGGAATCCCGTAAGTCACCAGCCTCTTGCTCCAGCTTGGGCTACAGAATCTGACACTGACACTGTGTTGCTGCTTCCCAGGCCTTGGGGACTGTGACTAAGATACCCTCCCCATTCTCCAACTTCAACCGTACATTTACAACGGTTTCATAGTGCAGGGTCCCCACTAGACCCTCCGGCGTAGGTCTATTTTTTTTTTTTTTTTTTTTTGAGATGGAGTCTCACTCTGTCTCCCAGGCTGGAGTACGATGGCATAATCTCGACTCACTGCACCCTCTGCCACCTGGGTTCAAGCAATTCTCCTGCCTCAGCCTCCCGAGTAGCTGAGGTTACAGGCACCTGCCACCACACCCGGCTGTGTTTTGTATTTTTTAGTAGGGACGGGGTTTCACCGTCTTGGTCAGGGTGGTCTTGAACTCCTGACCTCATGATCCAACCGCCTTGGCCTCCCAAAGTGCTGGGATTACAGGCGTGAGCTACCGCCTGTAGTGGTATCAGGGTGTTTATCAGGGTGATCAGCTTGTTTCAGTTTTCCTGGGACTTGCCGGGTTTTATCACTGGATGTCCCTTGTCAGTCCCAGGTAAGCAGGGACAGGGGTTTTCTCCTAGTTCTCGGCATCCAGTTCTTAACAAGCTCCTGTAGAGGGCGCTGGAGGCAAAGCTCAGGAGGCAGGTGCCAGATGGATAGAGCAGTTGCTGTCCCAGGTGGGAGATATCACGTCATCCGGACACCATCAGACTCAGGAGCGGGTTAGAAAACAGCGGATCTCCTTAACCCTCCCCCAGGAAACGCTGGTGTCAGGAAACTGATGCTTGTTGGCCAAAAGGGAGTGACCGTGTCAGACAAGTCTCTGTTTCTTCATCCTGAGAAAGCAAATCATGTATAGATGAATTGTGGTTGTTTCAGGCTGTCAAGCTCCAAATGTGTTCTGGCTGTAACTACCCTGACAGCAGGACGCTCCAGTTGCATTGACCTAGAACAACCTAGGACAGAGAAAAAAAAATCGCTTTGATTTTGTAGGGGAGGACACATGTTTAAATTCTGCCTTTCCAGGTTATTGGCAGGATCTCTGTAACAAAAGTCAGGCTAGCAAGAGAGAAGCATATGTATTTATTTAATACATGTTTTACATGATACAGGGGCTTTTGTAAGGAAATGAAGACCCAAAGAAATGTTTAAACCTCAGTGTTTTTATACGGGGTTTGATGAAGAGTGGAAAGTCATGGAAGAATATGACAGGAAACAGAGGGGATGAGCAAAGGGTAGGAAAGTGGGGAGAAGCTCAGCAAGGCCTGTTAGCCCGGTTTCTCTTTTTCACAGATAAAAATGCGCTTTTACCCTGAGTATAGGAAGGCACCTGTCACCTAGGTTCTTATGACTTGCTTCAAGGGAAGTTCAGAAATTGGTTCAGCTTAAAACATCCATTATTTTCAAGGTGCCATATTTTGGGCCTGAATCCCATCCATTTTTTTCAAGTGGTCTATCAACTGTCCATTTTCCCCTGGTTTATATAGACCTATCCACTTCCCTTGGGAAATTGAGTGGGAAACACGAAATTTACTTTCAAAGTGGGTGGTGATAATGAAAAAATAATCTGATAAGAGAGGAGACCCAGACAGACCCTAATTTGGGCATTACCTGGCCAAAGCCAGCAGCAAGGCAGCACGCCCTTCTGACATGCACAGGTTGCCAGGGGCTCCACATGCATCAGCCCCCTGCTTTGGTGCATTACGTATATTGCTGTTGATGTGTTCAACTCTGTTGCAAAGTGTTTAGAACAGATAACCTCACAGTCAGATCATTTACCAATTCTTTCACTTGCCCACCTTTTGTTGTTAAACCACGTACTTTGGGTAGTATCTGCAGTTTATTAGGTACGCTGTGGACACTGTTTTGTAAGGAGTGCCTGGCTGAAAACACCCACAAAATGATTTAAAAAACACAAAACTAGGCCAGGCAGAGCGGCTTACACCAGTAATCCAAGCACTTTGGGAGGCTGAGGAGGCGGATCACTTGAGGCCAGCGGTTGGAGACCAGCTTGGCCATCATGGTGAAATACCATCTCTACCAAAAATACAAGAATTAGCTGTGTATGATGACATGTACCTGTAGTCCCAGCTACTCGGGAGACTGAGGTAGGAGAATTGCTTGAACCCAGGAGGCGGAGGTTGCAGTGAGCTGAGATCACTCCATTGCACTCCAGCCTGGGCAACAGAACGAGACTGTCTCAAACAGAACAAAACAAAACAAACCCTTCAAAACCCACAAAGCTAGTATTTACAACTTGGAATGTCATCATTGTGAATGTTTCTATCTGCACAAATATCTGGAAAATGACTATTAGGATACAAGCCTTTATTACTGTTCTATTAAGAGAAGCCACTTGCTCCTCAGCCCTTCGCTCTCTTAAAAACAATCATTTTAAAGCCAGGCGCGGTGGCTCACGCCTGTAATCCCAGCACTTTGGGAGGCCAAGGTGGGCAGATCACGAGGTCAGGAGATAGAGACCATCCTGGCTAACATGGTGAAACCCCGTCTCTACTAAAAATGCAAAAAATTAGCCGGGTGTGGTGGCGGGCGCCTGTAGTCCCAGCTACTAGGGAGGCTGAGACAGGAGAATGGGGTGAACCTGGGAGGCGGAGCATGCAGTGAGCTGAGATCCGGCCACTGCACTCCAGCCTGGGCGACAGAGCGAGACTCCATCTCAAAAAAAAAAAAAAAAATCATTTTAAGAACTGGAGTGGTTATGAGAAAAGCACCAGTGCTTTTAAAGATTTGCAGAAGGGAGAAAGGTCACTTGGCTGTCAGTTGGAGTTTTTATGTCATAGGTGGGGTACCTATCACTCAGAGCTGGAGTTGGACAGACCCAAATGGGGATCCTGTCTCCAGTGTAAATTAACTGTGTGATCTTGGACAAGTTATTTAACTTTTCTAAACCTCAGTTTCTCCATCTTCAAAACAGAGATGATATTCATCATATGTCATTAAAAAGTATAACATTGGAAAGTGTCGCACACCGAAGAACGTCCAACTCTTGGCAAAGTTCAGTCCAACTAGGGTTTGAACATGTTTTTAAAAATATCCTGAGGCTCTGCTCTCCCCAGAAGACGCTGTAAAGAACATTTCCAGCCCTGGCACCGAGACAGTTGGATCTTAGATGAGTCATTCCATTCTCTTTTTTGGGGCCTCAGTTTCCCCTTTGGTAAAATGAAGGGATTAAACCAAATCAGTGATTCTGCAAACTTTGGTGTGCTAATCTGCTAGGCTCCACCTTGGTACCCTCTAATTCAATAGGCTTGGATGGGGTTCACACAGCTTCCCCGGGAGATTCTGTGCTCAGGCTGAGAACCACCCGCCGGGGAACCACAACCACAGCCACCCAGACTGGGACTGATATTTGATGGCTTCAAGGAGGTATTTTAAGGCTATTGTCCCAGAATACGTGATGTGTTTTTTGAGGAGGAGGAAGACGCATCCACAGCACACACCAGGAAGAGGTGGTTAAAGGTCAGAGAGTTATTCTGCATAACATCCATGTGATTTGATACTTCCTGAAATTTTTGACACCCAACCAGGGATGTCTTTTAAAAGGTTTCCCACTGCTCACTGATTGACAGGAAACCACAACAGGGGTAAAATGCACACATAACACAGCAGACATCAGACATGAGAGTAGTTCTCTGTGTAGCACAGTATTTTGTATTATTGTAGACACACAAATTATTTAAGTCTGTGTGTTTGTGTGTGTGTGTACTTTTTCATTTTGGTGGTATGGAGAGCTTTGGAGGGAAGAAGGAAAGGATTACAAAGGGAATAGTTTTTCCATATACATCTCCCATTGCAAGAACACTGATCTCCGAGTGGATACTTTTGTCTTGAGTCTTTTGAATTATTGATCCACAATGATGAAATCCCTAGCACAGATGTTCAATCTTGATGTCATTTAATCTCTTGTACAACAGCCTGAGGCTAATTTTCCTCTCTCCAGGAAAAATGGTTTGTAGGAGTTGATCGATCAACTCAGGCCCAAGATCATAAATATAAACTGCATTGGTAAAGTGATCTACTCTAATATTAACTTCAGGGATTAGAAAATAAAAAGTATAAAAAGTACATGAGCATATAGTAAGTGCTCAACAAATGTTGGCTTTTATTATTATTAGGTGATCATGGCATTAACTTTCCGAATTTGCCCTTGAGTTATAAGCCGCTGTTGACCCAGGGATAGTTTCTAAAAACACAAACCTCCTGCAACTGCAGGTAGCAGGAGATAGCCCTTCCCATTACTGTTGTCTTCTCCCATGTGTGTTATCCAGACCACCACGTGGGATCCTTGGGATGATTTTGGGTAGTACAAAGACCATTTAAAGAATGTTCTTTTTTTAAAAAAAAAAAAACAAAAAAACTTTATTTAAAAAATAGAGACGGGATCTTGCTATGTTGCCCAGGCTGGTCTTGAACTTCTGACCACAAGTGATCCTCCTGCCTCGGCCTCCCAAAGTGCTGAGATTGCAGATATGAATCACCACACTTGGCCTTAAATAATACTCTTTTACATAGTACATATTTAAGTCTAAACAGAACTACTAAAATATTTGTGTTAAGGTTATTTTCTTTTTTGACAAAAGACAACGGTTTTAACATTTATGCTGATACACAGTTTCCCTTTAAAATAAGTTATTCAAGTGGAAGAAGCTGATTCAAAGAAAGCTGCTAAGTAATAATAGCACAAGTCGTACCCAGAAACGGTAAAAATTGTGATGGTGGCATGCAAATGATCGAGTTTGAGAAGTACTAACTCAGTGAACTGAACCTGTGTCCTCCTCGTTGTGCTACATCTGAAAACATTCATCAACACTCATTTCATGGAGCTCGAATCTGTAGTACAGTTACAAAACTTCTGTGCTGTACAGGACCTTGAGGTCATCATGGGACCACCCCTGTATTTTAGGCAGATGGTTTCCATGATCTGGAGATGTTGTGTCTCAAGTACAATACACTGGGGAGGAAACACTTTACCAGATTAGAGAAAAACGTGTTTGAAAAGAGACAGTCCTTTTATCCCAGGAGAGACACATTGGAGGGGAGACAACAGGACAATGAGAATGTAAACTATCTATGTTCCAAATTTTTCTGGACATTAAAAAATTAAAAATTCTAAAAAAGAAAATGGAAATTGTCTTCTGAAAGGATCTCAAGGGGCACATGTCTTGAAATATTTGAAGATCTTTTACTTGGAAGGTGGTGACACGTACTCTAATTGACTTCAAGGTGTGTAAGAGGGTGGCTGAAATTATAGGAAGACAGATTTTAGCTCGGTGAGAGGAAATACCTTTAGTGAACTAAAGAAGGAATGAGCTATCTTAAGAGATGATGGACTCCCCAGGACTAGAGGTATTTATTTAAGCAGAGCCATGACGCCTATGGGCACCTGGGACCAAGTGCTAGACGGGTGTGGAGGTGGCTGACCAAGGGTCCTTGCTGCCCCTTAAAGTCAAGGAGTTTAAGGCAGCCTTTCCGTTCTTTCAAGTGCCTCCTCAAAGGGAGCCATTATCTGCAGTTACTGTCTCACTTTTAGGTAAAAAGCTTTTATCATTTGGGAATTTCCCCTCCCCATATAATGCTTTTTACTCCTGAATGCATGCAAAAGAGCTGTAAGAAACTTTCTGGTGCTAAATGAGAAAATGTGTGAACATAAACGAGCTAGTTTAACTATAAGTTCACCACAGCGTATTTTAAACATCAGGCTCTTAAAAAGTCAATAGTTTGAGATTTGCGTTTTAATCAGCGTTTGGCTAACAATGTGAGATAAACTATTAGAGAAGTGTAGGTCATTCTGGCAAATAGAAAGTTCCATCATTTCACACTTAGAGAGCTGCCATGAAGAGCTTATTCTTGGAGTACAAAATGCAGAATTTAGGTTAAGCCAGGTGAAGTTGTCATTTTGTAGATGAAATCGTACACTGGCAATGTCTTATGGTTCAATCTAAAACACTGATAAACAATTGTATCATTACAAATACATTTAGACACCAAAAAGTGTTCTGCTAAACTCAAGTATTTTCCTTTCCATCCTGATCAAAGAAACATTATTGCAGTAAGCCACATTATAACTGAGGATGATTTCTTCTAAAAAGGCTCCGAGTTCCTTTGAGCTTGTTAATGCACAGTGGATTTTTCATTTGCAAAGACATTAAGCCCTCCAAATGTGCAAATCATGAAGTCAGTTGTTGTTCCAGCAAGGTTTGCCCAGCGGTAAAAAACAAGATAAAACTAATGCACTAGCTGAAAGCAGGTGGGGAGACCATGTGTGGTAGTGCTTGCGGGTGGAGGGAAACTATTTCTGAAATGAGGACTTAAAGTATAATCCCAGCTTCACTGCCTGTTCACATGAGAAACCAAAGCTTCAATTTAACTGCAGGCAATAGAAGTTTCACACCGTCAGCACCAACTGTCTAAAATCCAAAACTAGTATCTAAAAGTGTAGGATCAAAACCAGAAATCTGGAGGGATCTAGTTAAACTTCAATACGCAAGACCCCAGATTCCCCTTTAAAACATAGTCCAAGTATTGTATCTTTTCCATAGGGCATTTACATTATTGTATTAATGTGAAATAGCTATTTACCTCTCTCCAAATCTCGGCTTTATAGAATACATAATTATCACATCCTGTAGGAGAGTCATTTAAAAAGACAGACTTATTTATAGACAGGAGAAGTTACAGACTTTAAAATTCCTGTTAGAAAACTAATCCCAGCACTTTGGGAGGCAGAGGAGGGCAGATCAGGAGGTCAGGAGTTCAAGACCAGCCTGGCCAACAAGGAAAACCCTGACTCTACTAAAAATACAAAAATTAGCCGGGCATGGTGGCGGGCACCTGTAATCCCAGCTACTCAGGAGGCTGAGGAAGGAGAATTGCTGGAACCCAGGAGCTGGATGTTGCAGTGAGCCGAGATGGTGCCATTGCACTCCAGCCTGGGCGACAGAGCAAGACTCATTCTCAAAACAAAAGGAAAGTTGATTGGGGGACTATCAAGGATTCCTCTCTCCCATTTGTTAAAAATTAATAAAATTTAGGCCCTTAGACTTTATGCATTCATACTCAAAATAAATGCACTAAAAATCAAGGAGCAGTAAGGGCACCGAGAAAGAGAGCAGTTTGATCTATTTTATAATTAAAACAGGCTCAAGAGTTTAAGTAACTTGCCCCAGTGCCTGTTGGGACATGGGAAAAAAACAAAGACCTCTACTACATCCCACATTCTCTAAACTGACAACCATCTCAAACAAGTCTACATATATCACTCTGACAAAGTGGATTTTTACTTCAGTCTTCCCCTGCTGAGGTTCAGAGCTGTCAAATCCCAACTGAGGCCGAGCACGGTGGCTCATCCCTGTAATCCCAGTACTTTGGGAGGCCAAGGTGAGCAAATCACCGGAGGTCAGGAGTTCAAGATCAGCCTGGCCAACATGGTGAAACCCCGTCTCTACTAAAAAATACAAAAATTAGCTGGGCATGGTGGCGAGAGCCTGTAATCCCAGCTGTTCTGGAGGCTGAGGCAGGGAGAATTGCTTGAACCTGGGAGGCGGAGGTTGCAGTGAGCCAAGATCGCCACCACTGCACTCCAGCCTGGGCAACAGATGGAGACTCCAACTAAAAAAAAAAAAAAATCCCAGCTCCCAACTGACTTAATTCCCTCATCAACCAATTGCCAGGGTTGTATGGGCAGGCTTGGTCTGGATACACTTGTTTTCCCAGTGCTATTTCCAGCTGGGCAAAAGAACCACTTCCATTCTCTTAGAGCTTTCCATACCACAGAAAATAACCTGGTATCTTGCTGGGGCACTGTTTTCCACCCATATTATACTACATCTGCCCCATTTTGACTACTAGAAAATGTATCAAAGAGGCTGTCCAATTCGTCTGAGATGGCTGAAGTTCTTAGCCATATAATGGCCAAAGCTCACCAGATTTGATACGAATTCGTTCTTTGTGACGCACAAGGAAACAGATGTCAAGAGTCGTTTCCACCCAACATCAAACTTCCTTCCCTCCTCTCAGGAAGCTGAACATAGATTCCTAGTCACTAATGTGCTATGAACTGAATAGCAGTGAATTCACTATAAATTAACTCATGCTGGTACAGAGTTCTCTCCATATAAGCACAGGACTTACATTTATTACATAGCCATTTTTTTCAAAGATAGTTCAAACGTTACAGATTTTTTCATATTCCCTTTACTTTTGGAGTCAAAGAGCAACTTCCATATGTGACATTGACTATAATGTAAGAAAAGTGATTTTCACAAGTGTCTTGTACAAATAAACTATTGCAGCAGTTTATCGAGACAGTTGGGTGAGACAAGGGCCCTGAGTACACAAATTCATAATGGCTGAGTGGTCATTCCACACTGTCACTGCATTACAGAAAAAAACTGGATGCCTGTCTTGCATACAACTACGTAGTGCATTAAAAACACTGAGACCTTTTTCTTCATTTTTTTTTTTTTTTTTATTACATTTGGACCTTTAAGAAACATATACCATCAGATATACCACTATTCAGTAAAAATCTATTCTAGTTTTTGGGAAGCATATGTGTCACAAACTATCTTGCTTCTAGTCTCCAAGACTTTAAGAGTTTATCAAAAAGGTGGGCTCTGATCTATGGGATCCCGAGCCTTGAGGTTTCGAATGTTCTGATTATTGTAAAACAATTTCAAGTGGATTAACTTAATTCCCAGCTGTTTTTCTTCAGAAATGGGCTAATCAGTTTGAATTATCTAGTCCATTACAAGAATATTAAATTCCTTGAGCTTTGTGATCTATTCTGTCTTTGGAAAACCTGGTAAAAAAGTAATTTTCTTTCTATACAATAAGGATGGATTTACCAGAACATACCCAATATTAATCATAACAAAAAGCAGTACAGATAATGTATATGTGCTGTGTTCACTTTAATGACCATTTCATAAGTAACTACTCTAACTATGGGGACTATTTCTGGATCAGTAAGATCCACGCGTAGTTGCAGGCTACACTCAACTTCTTAACACAACTCTTGGTATCTGACATTGATTAAAAGTAAAAAAGGGTAAGTGAACAAATACTTACTCATACATGATCACGTTTTTAAGAAGCTACCCTTTGCAGAAGTAAACAAGAGAGGAAACTTTCAGGAAGCTGTTGATGGGGATTGGGAAGGTTTAAAGCTATGGCTTTGGTAAGCACCCCAGTGAGCTGTAGGAAGGCATTGTAAGAGTAGATTCTGCAGCATCAAAGGATAATTCTCTAAAAGAGGTGGGTGTTTTCTCAATTAACCTAAATTCTGAGGCTTTCAGCAGTTGAGGGCTAGAAACAAGATCCAAAGAAAAGAGCCATCTTCACAACACTTAAGAAAGGTGACTGACTGTGCCATTAGGCTCATGATGCTAAATGGTCCAAAAGCCTTTGGTGGTGTGATATGGACAAGAAAAAAATTAATACACAAACCACATAACACCATTAAAACCAAAAAACATTTTTTCATTTAAAAAAGTATTTAGAACACATAAAACAAGGCAACATTTATTCTTTTTTCTCATCTTCTGGTATGGGATCTGTTGGTGGCTCCTCCACTGTTGCACTGTTGCTCTCCGAGCCAGTGTTACTATCACTGGTTCCTTCCTCTGCCATACTGTCGACCCCCTCCTGCCCACTCTCCTTGTCCTCAGGAGTAGACGTGCCTTCTTCACCGTTCTGTTGGCTCTCTGTCGTTTCTTCAAGGTGTGTCTCCTCTGTAATCACACATTTGTCACTGTCAGTTCCAAGATGAAATTCTACGCTAGTTAAGCTGACAGTATACAGCTGTGCTGTCCAATATGGTAGCCACTAGCCACATGTGGTTATTAAACCCCTGAAATGAGCCAGTGTGACTAAAGAACTTTTAAGAATGTTGGAACAATTTGGGTATGAAAAATCTACTTTTTAGCTGTAAATTAATGAAATTTATTAAATAAATGCAGATCAAATACTTCTGATGAAAATTTAGCTTCTGACTTGAGATGTCTATAAAAGTATAAAATATACATTGGATTTGAAGACTATTTAAAAAAAGGAAAGCTGATTTTAAAAATGTTCCTTCCGTGTTGAAATAATTTTATTTAATATATGTTGAATTAAATAAAACATACTGTTAAAACACTTGTTTGGCTTAACTTTTAAAAATATGTTACTAGTAGAAAGTGTAAAATTTCACATGTGACTTGCATTTTATTTCTATTGGACAGTGAATGAGCGTTAGTCTGTAGTGTTATGGATTAAACAAGGAGAAAGCAGTTGTAGAAATAATACAAGGTTGATCTTTTAGACACTTTGTTTAAAGTCATGCTGGGCTGTTTCCTGTAAGAAATTAAAAGCATGAGGTTTTAGCTCTAATAGTCTCAAACAATTTTCTTCAGGTTTTTTCCTTGAACTAGGAGGACAGAACCTGAGTAAAGACCTGCAAACCTTAAGCATAAGACATGCCCCATTCATAGATGCCAAAACAGAGGCAAACGACTGAGTGTTCGTCTAGTTGTAAAATTAGCAAAAATCAGTATTTTATTTTGCAAGCTTTTGTTTTAACCACAAAAATGTGCTCATGCTCCAAATTCATTAAGATGAATGAATTCACGTTCATACAAAACAGAAAGAGACTCAGATAGTGAAACTTAAAATATGACTATTTAAAATGTTAATCTGCTGGATTAAATTTTGCAGAAATACCTGGGAAAGATATCTATATTCCATTCATGTTTTCCAGATGGCTGTCATTTGAGTACAAAGTATGGCACTTGGAGGTTGTCATTTGAGAACCAAGTATCACTACTGTCCCTCCCACTTCTTTCAACGATGCTCCAGGAAGCCTTTGGTTTTGTTTTCCTTAACTACTTTTAGCTGAGTCCTGTTTACACAGTGTACTAGGCATTGTCAAAACAGTGCTATGAGGTAAGGTGATCTCAAAATTACAAGTGATGATCAATGTAATCAGTACTTTATGTAAGTTTTATTTATACAAGTTATTTTTAATTTTATTTTTTTACCTTGAGGGATGCTTTTAATCAGGAAAATCAGTATACCTAGAAGTAAGGGTTTTTCTAGGATAGAGCTGGCAATTTTTTTCTGTAAAGAGCCAGACAGAAAATATTTTAGACTTCGCAGGTCAGGCAGTTTTTGCTGCAACTACTCAACTATACTGTTTTAGCCCCAAAGCAGCCACAGACAGTATGTAAACAAACAAGTGTGGCTGTGTTCCAGTTTTATTTACAAAAACAAGTGATGGGCAGGATTGCCTTACAGGTATTACTTTGCAGAATGCTGTCCTAGGACACCAAAGACAATTAATCTTAACAGTAATAACCACATCTTGATAAATAATGTAAGCATTAAAGGTTAAAATTTTGAATGTCAGTATCATGTCAAATCTAGTACTCGGAATCACCCTCAGTGGCAGGTACCAGAATACCTGCACTTAGAAAGAAAAACCTAAATTAAAGACAGCCATACAAAGTCTTGGCACTTCCTTTGCGTTTGTTGCTAGTGGGTTACCTGTCTCCATTGGAATGTTCTCATCGTCTTTCTTCTCCTCGCCTTTGTTGGCTGCTTGTTCTTCCTCAGGAACGATGCTGCTCTGACTGCGCTCAGCTTGCTCTGCGGCCTCCTTCTCCCTTTCCTCCTGCCTTTTGCGGGCCTGTTCCTCTGCCTGTGCAATCTCAGCTGCAATTTTCTCCATATCCACTTCTACTTTCAGACCGCACAACTAGTCAGAAAAAAACAGAACTCGGTAATGTTTTTCCTTATAATTTCTGAGCCAGATATATTCTTTCAAAAGTTGGTTTCCTTGCCTATGAACTATATATATATCTATACACCTGTGTGTCTGTGTATGTGCGCAAAAAAATGTGGTTCTAGGTCTTCTCTGAGACTCTTGGGTCTACAAGAAAAGAAAACTGCTCTAGCAGTCATATAATATGGGATATTCCAGAGCAGCTGGTGAGGCAAAATAGTGAAAATTCTGGGGTATACATAAGGCTTCCATTTTACATTCTGGGCTACCAACTAGATTTCCTTGTCTGAATGCAAAGTGCAAACTATAAATTACATTTAATGAAGACATTTGATGAATAAATCACAATAAAATGAAAGTAGTTAATGACTGTATGGGAGTTTAAAATATCAGAGGGCTCTAGCATTTATAGGCCTAGTAGATATGCATATACTTCATGATATTTCAAATTTATTGCAATTTTGTCAAGAGAATGGGAACAATTTTATAAAAAAAAAAAAGATCTTACAGGTTTTATAGTAAAGTTAGCCCTGTTTCAAAGTGAACAACATTCAATAAAAATACTATTTTGGAAAAAAGAATGAGGAAAAGTAAAGTAACAGGTACGGTGATAAAAGTATAGTTAACATATTAAACAGATACCCTTTTAAGTTCATTGTTAAATGAATCTGTGCTTTCCAGGAATTTCCTCTTCTTCTCCTGGTGTCGTTCCTCTATTTGAAGAAGTTCAGCTTCTAGTTTTCGCTGCAAGACAGGATCAGGCTTTACAATCATATCTCCTGTTTTAATGGTTCATACTTTCAAACAGTGTACCAAATAATGTTTTGAACTTTAGATCATTTATTACATGAGTCTAGCTAAGATTTAAAAAATACAAAATGCAGCACAAAGAAATGATTATGATCAATAGGTAAATGTTAAAGAATACTGTTTCAGGCCTGAGCAATTCCTTTGGAAAAAGTATTTAGTAGAGCAGTAAAGACTGATAGGACGCCTCAAAATTCTTAAGTTCACATGTATTTCTTAACAAATATACCTTCCATTACAAGGTTCTATATTATAGTTTTTAATGACAAACTTATTAAACATTTGGGAAAGGTCCACTTCCTTAAACCTCTTCTCCAAATCAGGAACAGTTTAGACTGACATATTTAACAGGTACATTTAGGCATGGTGTAGGAATCATGTCAGCTGGGATTTGTGGTATAGGTCCATTTTATTGAAAGTTTTATGACTTTACCTGATGAACCATTAAGGACTGGACCTGCCGTTTGAGGACCTGCATTCTAGCTGTTGTGACAACTGACCGAACGTCTGGCACCACACTCTCACTAAGAATTTCACTGATGAGGCGGTGGTTTCTCTGGAAACGGGCGGTGGCTGTATGCTTCATTGAAAAGCCATCATCATAATCTGGAATGAACAAATTGTTCTGCAAAGTAGGTCACCAGTAACCATAAAAAGGAGTGTAACATGTTAACACTTAATTATCAAGGAACCATGGCCCTTGCTGGCCTAACAAGGGGACCTGACCAGCGTCATGGGAGCACTGGGCAGTTACTTGATAAAAACCATACAGAGGACGTAATGTGTTCACTGGCCAAGGTAGTAATTTATCTCACAGTCTTTAAGTGATGATGTGTGTCTGAGAAGGCTTTGGCTAAAACATAAATGAGATACAACATGTCTCTTCTGGCTTTGGAATCAATGTGAAGGCTGCATGTGATGGCAGTAATTGAAATTCTGCCCAATGTTTCACTTTCTTGGTAGTGACTTAAGGCATTTAACAACTAACGAACAACATATGAACTGGGCAGTGACTTTATGAAAATGCCAATTTGTAAAATTATCACAGCAGAGGAAACATCATCTCTAACAATATTCAGTTTCCTAGGCCCTCAAGAAATTTTATAGAAGAAAAATAAATGTTTTGATTCCAAATTTAATTTTTGTCAGTTTACACTTAGCCAGCTGTACGGGTCTGGTTTATATGCTTCTGTTTCGTTTTGTTTTGAGACAGAATCTCACTCCGTTACCCAGGCTGGAGTGCAGTGGCCCAATCTCGGCTCACTGCAACCTCCACCTCCCGGGTTCAACCGATTCTTGTGCCTCAGCCTCCCAAGTGGCTGGAATTACAGGCACATGACACCACGCCCAGCCAATTTCTGTATTTTTAGTAGAGATAGGATTTCACCATGTTGGCCAGGGCGGTCTTGAACTCCTGACCTCACATGATACGCCCATCCTGGCCTCCCAAAGTGCTGGGATTACAGGTGTGAGCCACTGCGCACACCCTATATGCTTATTTTTAATAGGTATCTAGTGTTTCCTTAATCTCAGTCTTTACTCTATCGCCTTCATAGTTTTTCATATATCTACTAACAGCCTGTACTATGGTTTACTTAATATTTTTCTTTAAACTAACTCATTTAAAAAAAAAAAAGCTTTCTCTGTAGCAATACATACAAAACAAATGCTCCTTTTTGACCCACTTAATCACCTCAGTGTCCCACCAGACAGGGAGGAACCATACTTGAGCAAACCTTGTTACAGAGGAAACCCTGTTACAGAGGAAACCCCGTTACAGAGGAGAAAGCCCGTTACAGAGGAGAAAGCCCGTTACAGAGGGAAACCTGTCACAGAGGGAACCCTGTCACAGAGGAAAGCCTGTCACAGAGGGAACCCTGTCACAGAGGGAACCCTGTCACAGAGGGAAGCCCGTCACAGAGGGAAGCCCGTCACAGAGGGAAGCCCGTCACAGAGGGAAGCCTGTTACAGAGGGAAGCCTGTTACAGAGGACACCCTGTTACAGAGGACACCCTGTCACAGAGGGAAGCCTGTTACAGAGGACACCCTGTCACAGAGGGAAGCCTGTCACAGAGGGAAGCCTGTCACAGAGGGAAGCCTGTTACAGAGGACACCCTGTCACAGAGGGAAGCCTGTTACAGAGGACACCCTGTCACAGAGGGAAGCCTGTTACAGAGGGAAGCCTGTCACAGAGGGAAGCCCGTCACAGAGGGAAGCCCGTCACAGAGGAAACCCCGTTACAGAGGGAAGCCTGTTACAGAAGGAAGCCTGTTACAGAGGACACCCTGTTACAGAGGACACCCTGTCACAGAGGGAAGCCTGTTACAGAGGACACCCTGTCACAGAGGGAAGCCTGTTACAGAGGGAAGCCCGTCACAGAGGGAAGCCCGTCACAGAGGGAAGCCCGTTACAGAGGGAAGCCCGTTACAGAGGGAAGCCTGTTACAGAGGAAAGCCTGTTACAGAGGGAACCCTGTTAGAGGCCTTTGTGGTGCTCCTATGTCAGTTTAGCACCTCTCTTATTGTCTTGCACTTAAGCAGTTCCTAAAATTCTCATTATCATAAATACTATAGCTAAAAACTGTTGTTTTTGTAAACAGTTAAAAAAATTACTTTTCTTTCCTTTTGAGTAATTCCTTTAGGAAATAAACTTCTGAAATTAAAACTATTAGGTAAGATACAGTTTTTTAAAAACTCTGTAATCTTTCTACTTTTTAAGAGTTTTTCACCTTTAGGGTTATATGTGGTATATCTGTGCTACGTCTGTCTAAGTTATCTGTTTTTGTTATTTTTTATTTTCTTCTTTCATTTATATGGCCCCAGTGTTGACCACAGATGGGGTAATAAGGTCTAAGAATTTGGGCTTGTTCTTCCTTGCATGTAAGTCATCTGCTTCCTTTTTTCGGGGAATGGCTTTTCTAATTATGATCTCATTGAACAGCTATTTATCCCATGAAGAGGCTCTCATTGAACAAAAGCCTTCATTGTCTTGTGTAGATAATTGCACATGCCCTCTTTTTTTTTTTTTTTGAGACTGGGTATTGCTCTGTCATCCAGGATGGAGGGCAGTGGCATGATCATAGCTCACTGCAGTCTCGAACTCCTGGGCTCAATTGATCCTCCCACCTCAGCCTCAGTTGGAGCAGCTGGGACTACAGGCACAAACCACCATGCCCAGCTAATTTTTAAGTATTCTGTAGAGATAGAGTCTTGCTGTGTTGCCCAGGCTGGTCTCAAACTCTTGGCCACAAGCAATCCTCCTGCTTTAGTTAAAAGTATTGGGATTACAGGCGTGAGCCATGGTGCCTGGTCATGTCTATCTTTTGATAGTCCTCTGTTAAAGAAGTCAGTAGCTGCTGTACTTCATGCAGATGCCACCTTTCTCTTATGTACATTTGACATACATTTCCACCTCCCAAGTCTTCCTCTAATCATTTTCATACTGGCATGCTAAAGACATTCTCATACTGGCATCTTAATTACTACCTGAACCTACTTACTAGCAACTTTAAGACCCACCCTTAAAGTTAAAAACATAATAGGCCCAAGTTTGAGACTGTTTCTGAGTGAATCTCTTCAGTCCTTCTGAATGTTCATGGTGTTAATGAAATCTTTAGTTATTTTCTACTTACGTTGCTAGCCTTTGTTTCCTCTTGTACTGACCCCCATCCTCCCAATATCTGTAGCCTGGATCATCTTCTGTATGTTTCTCTTGCATTAATCATCCCATTTGAGTAATTACAGTGTGAGGATGCTAGTGTGTCTTTAGCACTGCTGATTCTGTTTAACACTCAATACTGTTTCTATTCCATATTCTATTCTCTATAGTGTTACATTCCACTGTCTGTATTTATGAGAACATTTGACAATATTCCAGTCCATTATTTTAAAAAATGATTTCTGTTTTTCCCCACTTTTATCAACTTATTCTTGTCTTCAGGTGCTATTATTGCTTCCTCCCTCATTGATACCGTCTTTAAAGTTCTTATAGCCTTCCTCTTTGTTACTGCAACTTTAAGATGGGATCTTAAATCATTTTCCTGATGTTTTTGTCACTTGTAGCTAGAGCTTCTAACCTTTTGCACATCATAGCAGTACACAGAGAAACTGTTAGTATTTATACAGCACATTAAATATGTGGTTGAGTGTGTTCACACTGCAAATGGCTATCTCTGGGTCTCCTTGCAGCTTCAGACCCTGCCTGGCTGCACAAGACCAGAACAATCAGCACACCTGCTAACTACTCATACAGAACGGCAATTAGGAAGCTCTGCTATTCGTGTGCATGTATAAAATTTGTATGGGTGTACCCTCATGTACACCCATAAAAGTAGTAGCATGAGCTATATTTATACATTCTTATTGGATTTCTGAATTAAATGGAAAGGAAACTTCATAACGTTTCCACATACTCATTAGCTTCTCCCTTAAGAGCCTCTAATTCAGCGAATTTAGTGAACCAGTAAGAAAACAGGATATAACTAGAATGCATTTAGCTTTGTAAAAGCAGATGAGGCAAAATCCTGATTGTGATTTAAAAACCTTTCATGCATTTTGAGTACAAAGATTTTGATAAACAATAAATAATTTTTGCCATTTTCTGCACTCAAAAGGATATTTCTTTTTCTTGTGGGAAATTCACATACAAATCTTACTCAATATAAGCAAAATACTGAGGTGACACATAAATTATGCTTTCTTTTCCATTTAGGATAAGAAATAAAACACACCTAAGAGATTACTCATATCCTAACTCTCAGAGAAAGCATAAACAAAACCCCACTTTTTTTCTTTTACCATCTGGATCTTCAGCCGGCTGAATGCTCATGTACGGTTCCCCTTTCTCCATGCGAGACTGTCTCTGTCGACTTTCTTCCTCTAAAGCAGCTTCTGCACGACTTTTTGCATTTATGTAAGCAAGGTACGCGGGGGAATTATGATAGGCCTTCATAGATTCATTGTACTCTATCTGAAATTCAAATGTTTTTTGGTTTTATAATTAACATTTTACAGGTTATAATGCAGACTTATGTTATCTCATTTGAATATCAAAAGATATGATGTAAACAGGGTGTTCGGATAATTATCTCCTTTTTACAGACAAGAAATCTGAGGCCTTGAGAAATTGACTTGACTCAGGTAGACAAAGCCTCAGTACAGCATCAGCCTTCTGACCAAATCTTATGTTTCTTTTATAAATAGTAAGCCAGTGTTTTTGTACTTTACACATTATCTATCCCACTGTGAGCCCCTATCCTACCTTTTCTGCTTCGTATTCGTTTAAATATTCTTGTTTTTCTTCATCAGTGAGATCTCGCCACATGCCACCAATAATCTTGCCAATCTCCCACAACTTTAGGTCAGGGTTGGAAGCCTTTACTTGGTCCCAGACCTTAAAAAGAAAACAGATGAAATGTTAATACTGATGTCTAAATGTATAGACCTTTAAAAATGCTTTTTAATATGGAAACTTTTGAACATAAAAAGCAGAGACAACAGTATCAAATTTCTATGTACTCATCAGCCTACTTCAACAATGATCAACGACTGACCAACCTCAGGTTATCTTTGCCCTACTGGATTATTTTAAGATAGATCTCAGACATCATGTCACTCACTTATAAATACTTCAATGTGATATGCAAGAATATCTCCAATCACTACAGACACTTAAGATGAATTACTTCAATAACACAGTCTATGTCACTAAAAGTTCACGTGAACTTAGAAGTGCTTAATTTGCATAACACAATACATCATATTATCAAAAACGAATGTAATAGTCAAGATCAAAAGGTTTACAATTTCTAGATAGTAGTTATAATGCTCTGCCTTTTAATAAAGATATTGGCTATTTTTTTAATTTTAAGAGTAACGTAAGTTCATCACCAAAAAAAAAAAAAAAAAAAGGAAAACTTGAGGAAAAGAAAATAAAAACTACCATAAGCTTACTGCTTAGAGATAACCACTGTCTTCTGTGTTTTCCCCCTTCAAACTAACATATGGTTGCCATTATTTTTATAAAAATGAGATATTAATTCATGTAGTTTTGTAGTCCTCCTTCACTTAATATTTTCCTCATGTCATTAAATATTCTCCAAAAGACATGACTTTAATGGCCACAGAACATTCTATCTTAAGGATTTTAACAGTTTATTTAATCATGCTCCTCTTGTTGGATTTTAGTTCTGGAATTCTGAAATCAGAACTAATTGCCTTAAAAACTGTATTTTTTTGGTCCTTTCCTCCGAATATGCACAGAAAAGCTGGCTAAGCCAATCTAAAATTGGATGCAAAGAAAGAAGCAGCAAAGACAGTGTCCTCATTCCTTTCCAGGTCCTAAGCGCCTACCTTTCTGCTGTACCTCATGTAGGGCATCAGCGGCTTATCTGGTGGCTTTGGGGGTTTTGGAATCGTAATACCAGAGGATGCCTACAAAAGAGTTAAATACATTCATTATTCAGCTGTAAGGAGTTCACCGGCAAACTGAAAAGAGAGTCCCTTAAAAAATTCTAATGCGCCTTTCTTCTACTCGTCCAAATATTTTCTCCACTGAAAATAGCTATCACTGCAAATTCAGAAATGTTCAAAAGAAAATGACTTTAAGCGCAAACTTTTTAAATGTTTTACTTAGCAGTTTATTGCCAATGCTTTGACAACCTGGCTGCAGGAACAAATAAAATATTACATAGTAACCCATACATTGAAAATATATGGTTATATATCAACCGTCTCACATTCAGGACATTACCTGGCACCCTCTCATTCTGCTCAATTACCATTACACATACAGTCAACACTTGATTATCTGCAGCAGGATCTGAACCCTTAACACTTACCATTCTCACACTGTCTACAGGGGCCTTAACCTATTAGCACTATGTCAGGAATGTACTCCCAATATCACCACAAAAACAACTTCTCAGGTTCAAAAACAATTAGTGAAATAACAAACCACTTTACCTCCTTTGCCAGGCTAGAGATTTTATTTCTCTTAAGGTTCTGTCTGTTACCTAGTGGTTTTCTTGTAAAGGGGAAGGAGAAGTGTGAATGAAAGTCACACCTTTTTGTGTCCTTAGTCCTAATCACAGTGTAAAAGCAAACAAGTTTATCCGGAACAGAGAAGTGGCAGATATGGGGCCTGATTGTTATTTTTGAGGTGTTGTATCAAGAAGTTCCATTCCATTAAAAATGTTTGGTTTTATGGGAAAGACAGAGGAAAAGGAAAGATGTGATGTGCAGGAAAAGACAGACAGAAGAAAAGGAGGGGGAGGGAAGACTGAAAAATATTTTTTAAAAAGGTAGAGCAAAAATAGGTGAGAGAAAAAATAAAAAAAGGAGAGAGAAAGATAAAGTGATCAGTTTTTCCTGTGGTCTAAAGTCTAGGTGAGATTCCAGACAGCTTCTGGTAGACCACCCAGATAACACCCATCTAAAAGTATTTATTTCTGAACTTTTTAGTCTCCTCTTAATATACATGACTGCATTTGATTAAAGACCCAGAATAAGAAAAATCATTGCTATTTCAGACAATTTGCAAATTTTCAGGAGATCTCCTCTGATATTGACTCTCCCTGCTAGGCTGGAGAAATGAAGTGCTGGCTTTATTCTAATTATCAAAAGACAGGATTGGCAAATCCTTATAAGAAAACTAAAGTAACATTTTGTTCGCTTCCCCTTCTGTTGTTGCTATGATAAAACCCCAGAGATACTCCTCCACTCTGGGCTGGGACCCCAATCATAACCTTATTTTTCATTTGAGGGCTCAGGGATTAGCATGTTTCTATCCTTTTCCACTATGATCAAGAAATGTTTCCTCTTCCTACAAGGGTCTCTCTCCATCCCTGTAACTCTATTTCTTCATATATGAAGTTATTAGAAAGCATTTCGCCTTGGAAGCAGTATTTCCTCTCTTTCCATTCCTTCCATGCATTCTTACTACACCTCATGCTAGTGCCCAGGTAGACAGACACTGTTTTTGGCCAGCAGTGGGTAAGAGAGTAAGATGGCCAGGGGGCATGGAAACTATCAAAAGTGGTGGGGTAGCAGCCAATAAAGGGAAACCTGTATCAGGGTTTGTACAAGTTCTTTTAAGGGGAAAGGGAATTCCTATAAGACTAACCTTACGGATTCAGAGGAACAGACACACACAAGTCTGCTTCTTCACACATAGTTATTAGAAAGCATTTCCAACTCATATCCAACACAAACCTTCAGAATTCCATGAAATGGGTTACAAATAAGGTTGGAATTGTGCCCATAATTGAGGTGGTTAAGACTACTGTCAAATTTTTTTTGAAATTAAAGAGGTAAAGAATTCTAAAATGCCTATGCTTTCGAGCTTTAAGTATGAATTAAAACACTTTAAAAACATAGTAGTATTTGCTTTGATATTTTTCAAAGAATCACATTTATATTAATGGATTTGCTATTTCTCTTCCTTTCTCCCAAAGAAAGGTACACATATCATCTATATATTGAGACCAGTCAACTTACAACAAAAAAACCCAAACTAAAAAAACACCCCAAAACAATAATAAAGTTAAAATTCCAGATGGTTTGCAGGATAGTAAAGATTTATATCATTACACACCTCCAATTTATTTAATGTCTCAGACAGACATCTTTCTACAATGTCTTAAACATTTCTGTAAAAAAAGTTGAACATACTTTAGACCCTTTCTGGATAAGATTCAATTGTAAACAACCACTGTTTTGCTGTGCTGTAACCTTCTGTCGGGTGTGTGAAATGCGAAAATCTGTTGTTGGCTCTTTCAGTGGCCTATGGCTATGCTTTTGGAGAATGTGTTTCCATTTTTGAACTGTTTCTTTCCTTGCTACTATCAGGAAATCCACCTCTAGCAGCAACTCTCTTCAATTTTCTGCTTTCAATTTCCAATGGAGAGGTGGGTAGAACTGGGCTTACAGAAGAGCAAGGTCTTAGGAAATCACCTATGAATAAAATTCATGATTTTGTGAAATTTATCTTGGCTACTCAGTTTTTTGTTGTTGTTTCTTTTGTAATTCTCAGCTGTTTCTCTAGCAGGAACTTATTTAAGAGCTTTCTTCTGGGACAGAATTTCTATTAATGTACAGAAACAGGCTATTTTTAAAGACATTTTTGTCTCAATGTGTTTTCACACCTATACTTAAGAGAATGCTAATCATCATCTGAATGAAGAACTGACTAGGAATGAATTCCATCTTGTAGCTATCATAAGCACTCCAAAAGGTCTTGACATGCTATATAAAGTATTTACTGTCTGAGAACTATCCAAGTATACCGGAGTCACCAGGGAAACCCAATGTTCTCTACAGCCTACCAGAAGCTACTGGACAGGGCTTCACAGACTCATGAAAGCCACTAACACAATATGCACACAATAATACCAAATGGGAGCTTCTCCTCACCCCCAAAAGTAATGCATAACTAGGGTCACAATGCTTTTATGAAAATCAAAATGCTTTTATTATGGTCAAAATCAGAGCCACTGAGTCCTAACAGCTTAAACTAGATATAGAAAACAGGGCAAGCAGTGTAAAACCTCCACATTTTCTAGGCCCTTCTTCATATAGCAGTTTGATTACACTTCAACCTGGTGTTAAGAGGACAATAATACAAAGTAAATCTCCACAAAGGACCAAAACACCAAATTTTCCATGCCCCACACCTCTCTATACTTCATCTACCATGTAGCTAGTGTCCACACCAAATGCTCAGTTCTTAACATTCGCCAAGAAGGAATGAGAAGAAACAGATGAGTGATTTCAGATAGGGAGTGCACTTTCTCTTCCTAGTCTCCATCGAACAATCTCACATTTTTAACAGAGAATCCCCCACAGCCACATCCAAGTTAAGAACAAAATGCTTACACAAAACCAAAAGACAAATTATTGTAATATTATAGTTACCATTTGTATTCCATTAACATAGATAATCAAGAGGTGACTGTATAGAGCTATTAAATGCAATCATTCTTGTTTACTGCCCGTGAAAAAATTTCTGCATTAACATGAAGATCCAAGATTGATTCTGTTCATTGTTTAAATTAAAATGTTCTTTATTATCTGCAAACCTTGCCACCCATTACACTTGTGAAACAACACGTTTAGGCCAGGGAAAAACATGTATTGATGCACATAAAAATTGTATGCATTGTGAAATGCATACATACACACACTTTGTCAGAATTCTTTTCAGATACCATGAAATATGCATGGCACATAAAACTTGATATGCTTATGAAGTACAAATTATGCAGAAACAATGAAAAATTTAGACAAACAAAACCTATCAAGCTAAGCAATATGCTTATCAAGATAGACATTCATTTGATAGCTACAAACTTTCAGTTCTAGCTTGACTACAGGGTGAGAGGGCTTTTTTGAAGTTACATTAATAGAAGGCACTTGTTATTTACGAATACAGCAAACAAAAACCAGATATTAAAAACTTTACAGCCATTCTGGGTTGTATAAATTCTCAGCAACACTACATTCCAATGTAGTATTTGACTTTTGGATTTTTTATCTTTAGTAAGTCATTTTTATAATTATTGGCTTTTTTGGCACTTAAACTTTTTTGAATGAAATTTAAGATGATTCTAATTTTGAAATCTTAGGCTGATCATTTAAATGAAACATCCTAAGTTTCAGAAATCATATCTCTTATACTAAGGATTAGAAATGCACTTCTCGTTGTACGTATCTAGTTTGATACTTCAAATTAATTTCATTCAATCTTCATTCTGCATTTCTTTGAGGTGACATTAAAACGTTTTTCTCTTTTTCACTGTAGAGCAATGAGTCTCAGTTAGAAGGTCAACTATTAAATCCAAAAGACAAATAACTATGGGTAGGGATTCAAACTGGTATACCAGCCAAAAGCGTTCCAGCCCTGAAAAAGCCAGGTCTGAAAGCCCAGCCTTTACTAGAAACTGAATCCTTGAGACTAATGCCAATCACCTTATAAAAACGAAAAATACTCTTTATGCCAAAAAGGGTATTTTTACCAGAAGAAATTCTGTTTGTTTACATACAGTATAAGCATCAAGTGCTCAAGGCTTTATCCCTACCAACCACCAAACAGAATGGATTTTTCTTTTCTTCCATATACATTCCAGATCTCACTATTTATTTTTTCAGTGTGAGATGCTACAATGAATGTTGAAAATAGTCAAAAAGCTAGGTTAAAAAAATTTTTTTAAATGGCTGTGCTTATGATTCAAAAAGACCTAATTCTGAAGGCATTTCTGGTCAATTCCAGTTGTTTGCCGGATGCTGTAATAGTTGATTCTCCTACCGTGACCCGGCTGTTGGTGCCCGGGTTCCCTCCCAGCCTGTAGTTGTTGTAGGCGAGATGACTGTATGGATTGTATCCCACAAACCCTGGTGTGCTGGGCATTTGCTGATGGAAACAAATGAGACAAAAACACGAATGAGAAATGAGCTCAAACGAGGAAAACACAGAAATGAAAAATGATCTGCATATGGCATGCAAAAGCAACCTGAATTTAAACAAGCAATGATGTGTTGTAATTGTTCTTTTTTTCCACTGAGGAAATTAAATATTTTTCTTTCATTGAGAAACCTGTCTGCAGTGTCTTTTGGTTGTTTTTCTCTTTCTTTTTTGCAGGGACTGGGGGTGTTTGTGTGACTGTGAATGTGTGTTGTGTTTCTGGAGGAAAGCAATACACTGAAGTGTTTAAAACATTCAGGATTTACTTTATGGTCAACAACAGGATATAACAACTTAGCAATATATGAAGACTGAGATAGGAAGGCTTAAAGTGTGATAAACTAGAACTCTGAAAACACTACATGCAAAACAAAACACAATTTATTTGACATGTGGATGCCACCAATGTATTCATCTACTAAAAACAAAAACAAGAAATGGATCTGATTTCAAAGACAGTTTTAAATCATTTTATATAATGTGAGAAATGAGAAGAGACTCAAATCGGGAAGCCAGGATTTGTCAATTGAAAAGAACATATGCTGGATTTGATGGATGTCACATACATGATTTAAAACAAAGACTTGTAAGAAATGCATGGATTTCATTCTGGGGTACTATCTGATCTTTTTAACCCAGTCATTCTTTTATAGGATTTCTCTTCCATCTCTTCTTTGATCCATCTTCCACAGGTCAATCATGAAAACATTTCTGCATTTAGTCTCAATGTGATCTACTTTTCTAGTTGATAGACTTGAATTTTCTTTTTTCATCTAGTTTCCTGATAGCTCTCACCCTTTCAAAACACAACTGCTCATTTCAGCAACAGAACTCTTGGTTTTTGTGAATTATGTGTTGATGTAATCACAAATGGGCTCTTATATAGCAGTGGCCTTGGGGCTAATACAATGACACTCAATGTTCATGAGAACCAAGGCATAATGTATAGAAAGAATATAGTAGAGAGAGACCAAAATTCGGGTATTTTACCTTGTAAAGCTCAATCAAAATATGTGACAATTTCATTTTTACATGCAATTAACAATATCGGTCCTTAACTGTATAATGTAAAATACACTTAACACATTCCAACTAAGCTGTAGCTGTTACAAAATAAACACAATTTCCTAAAACATGTCGCTGCACATATCCTTAGTACCCAAAAGAAAGACATTTAAGCAGATATTACATTTGATACTCTTTAGGAGAAAAGAGAACGGCTGATCAATTTCTAGTCTATACAGTTAGAAAAGACGCAAATTAAGCATATTTAAGTAGGCAAAACACAGATGAAGTATCAAAGGCATGAAAGAAGTGTATATTACTTGGAGTGGTACATTTGGGTGGCGGAAGTGATAGTGGTGATAGTGTTGGTAGTGGTGGTGATGGTGGTGGTGGTAGGAGTAATGGAAAGAAGGAAGGAGAATAATTAATTTAGTATCCATTCTGTTGGATGTTTTAATCCTTAGTTTTCTATATTTTGTGTGTTAACGTGAAATTATAATGGCACAAAAATATAACTAAAGAAAGGCAAAAAAAATCCTTTTTACGCATAGTAAGTTATAAGGGGACACTTCATTTTTGAAATATTTTAATCTCAAAAAATCAAGTTTGTCCTCAAGATATGATACATTGTCAGAGGCAGTATTTATGTCAAAATGACACCTTCAAAGTTTGCATAAATAATAAGAATCACTGTTCAACATTATGAGGCAATAATGTTATAAAAATAAGGGAACTAAAAAAAAAAAATGGAAAGCAAAACATTATAATTATACCATTTCCAAAGCTGAAGTACATGGTTAGCTCTTTGAGGTCAGAATCTCAATTGTTCAGCTCCACCTGTATAGCCACTAGCGGAATGCCATGGAGATGGTCATAACAAATGTTCTTTGATTTAAGAAAGAAAAGAAACCAAGCACAGGACTTTACGGTCTACTGGAATTAACTTTAGAGCCTGTATATAATATAAATTGAAATGAGAACATATGGTACAGTATCTCTTTTTAAAAGTATCTCACTAAAGAAAAACAAATTGTTGATAAATGTAACTAAAACATATATCTGAGGGTTAGTAAATATGAATAGTTTTCTAGCGGAGAAAACAAAATTACACAAGGACCTAATTAGTAGTGAAAAGTAGACTAGCCTGAAATTTAGGTAGTAGGGGGTATGGAAGGAAGGATTAATATTAAAGAACTAATTTGTAGAATTTGGTCATGTTAACAGTGTTTTTAAAAAAACAAACAAAACCCCCCTCCCAAAAAACCAACAAGGAAGCCATTTCAGCAAGACCTGAACAGTTACTGCTAAATCTGTTTTGTAGGTTGGAAAATTATTTTACATGCTGACCAAGCTGGGCCAGAGCTTGCTGGATGAAAAACATGTTCACAACTACTTTTTAAATACCTCAAAACATACATACTTCCAAACCAATAAAATATAATTTATGGAGTGGAAAAAGATTCAATAGCAAGATCTGACCCACAGATAATGAAATCTTTACTTGAACAGCTTGAAAATACTTACAATGAGTATAGTTTCAGAAGCTTTATTGTTTAATATGAAAATTTTATAGAGAGACAAGAAAGGAGAGAAAAACATAACCAGTTGAAGGTTAGGTTTAACAAAAAAGCCAGAATGAGCATTCATTCAGTAACAACTTAAAGACTCTTAATAGTGAAGATTAATAAGAAAGAAATGGTAAAACTTTCACTTATTTCCCATTTACAAAGAAAAAAACAAAACAAACTGAGCATAGGAGGTTGGAGTTTTACAGTATTGTTTCTTTAAATGTTGGGGTTGGTTCAAGGAAAGATGCAAATAATTATTTTATTTAGTAGGAAATGCTTTTTTTTTTTTTTTTTTTTTCTTTTAAGCTGAATTTCATCCTGTTGCTGTGATGATTGAGTGACTGTCACTGGAAGACATCTGGGTTTTTGTATCAAGGCCAGACTTGGCTATTACATTAACAAGAAAATTAAAACTTACTGTTGCAGGAGCTGGGGTGGGAGGTGGGGCATAAGATGGTCTTTCTGTTTGAAAGAAAATAAATAACTTCTTGTAAACAACTGAGATATAATACTATGCAACAAAACTACCAATGGTCCTGTTTTGAAGAAAAAAAAATGAGAGTATTTTGGAATTCCCACTTGCTAGGGCATTAGTCTCTTATTAACATAGATCGATAAATATAAAAATTGAAACTTACTTGACATTTTGGAAGATTAAGTTCTCAGTTCCTTAAGAATGAATCTGAGACACTAAAATAAAAAAAAAAGGAAAAAAAAAGAGAATCAAAACTCAGCAAGCATACGAGAATGTTTTCCTAATGAATAGGGTAATTTAATTGGTATTTCTGAGTAAAATTACTTCACCTTAATTCCTAGTAATTAAGCCTTTTGCATATTTTAACTAGTTCTTATAGGAGATTTGGTTGATTAGAATTAAATGACTAAAATAAAGTACTGGGGATATTTAGAAATGTACTTTCAGGTTTTTTCTTGGGATACTAAGCTACCTCTTGTATGGAAAACATTTTGCTGACGCCATGTAAACATTTCATCGGACTGATACAAGGATGAGAATACAAAGTGATGTATTAGAGTCCAACCCAACAAGGCCTACCAGATACTGACAGCTCCTTGATCAGCAACTGTACCATGTTTTTGGGATAACAATTTTTATTAAAATTGGGCAGCATTTTATTCCTGGAAGCAGTGCAAAAGGTAATTGGTATGACAATGAACTTCGCATTCTCTTAAGAGTGGTAAATAGCTTCATAAATGCTGGGAATAAATTTTGAGAGTCTACCTGAAAAATTCTTATTCACCCTTCACGGCCCATTTCAAAATTTTTCTCCTCAATGGAACTTTCTTGATACATTACCTGGGCAGAATTAATTGCTCCCCCATCTGTATTCCTATACAGTTTACACAGATCTATGATATTATTATAACTTTTTTTAACTTGTCAATATGGCTAGATTGTATGCTACTTGGAAACAGGGACCATGGCAGGACCCAGCTCAATTCTTAGGAAATTTTTTCCTAGTATTACCAGCTCACAACATAATCAGGCACATGTGAGCTTGTTCTTTACATCAACATACATCACAAATAGTGAAGTACAAAAAGACAAAAATTCATCTTTAGAAAGAAGGCAAATAAACTTCTATGACTATTGGAGGTATTTGCATCTAAAGTTATGTGGAATAGATCCGATTTTTCACTTCTATTACTCATTTTAAGGAAATTCCCTGGAGCGTAAGGAATGAGTCCTGGTGTGGAAAGAAACAGTTCATTTTCTCAATGGTCCAACCTGAGTCTTTCCCTCTTAAAGAACAGTCAGAAACCTTTGACTCTGGTGTAGATTTCCTTTCTGCTCACATTAAGGGAGCTGTCAACATCCAGCAGGCCTCGCTGCAGGGCACCCTGACAACTGCCATAAGCTAAGCTCCCTGTACGTTATACTTCATTGTTAATGCTTTAAAATTATGGTTCTCCTTTGCTAGAACATAAAATTTAAGAGTGGGCTTGTACATTTGTCCACCGTTGGATCCATCCTTGGTGCCTGGCATAAAAATAAATACCCGATAAATATTTGTTCAAGAAATACTTCATACGGGGTAGGCTTATGACCCTATTTCGCTTAACAGTCACAAGTACTTGATATGTACAACTATCCCCACTTTACAGATGAAACAAGGGAGTCTCGGAGAGTCTAAACAACTTGTCTGAAGCCATATGCAGCCAGGAAGTGCCAGAGTTGGGTTTCAAACCCAGGCCAAACTATTTCAGAGCGCTGCTCGTCTCCATAAGCCACATCTTGAGTCCTCAGGTCGCTGCCTCAACCAATGGGGGAACCTTATTCCTGGGGGTGAGAACCACGGACTTGCCTCGCCCGCGGGCTTCCTGAGGTCACTCTCATTGTCTTGGAGAACGTACTTTACTAGCAACTCCCCTAAAATGGGGTATGCACAGGTGCTTTGACCAATTTCGGGTGACCGGCCTTGCCTCCAAGGAGGGGGCCCCAGATGGGACTCCCTTCCAACCCTTGCTCTGCTAGGCCTCAAGGAGGCCGCAACCGGCTCCCGGCTGTGGCCCCACGGCCAAGCCTGAACCCCAGCAACCCCCGGGAACTCGGAGTTCAGCCAAGCGGGGACACCACGACTTGCCCCCACCGACCCGGTCCGGCCCACTTGGAAACACTCACCCGCGGGCAGAAAAAGCGCCCGCAGCTCCGGCTTCGCTTCCCTTTGTCCCGCGCACGCCCCGCCCCTCGCGTCCGGAGCTTCCGCACTCGCACTTTCCACACTCTTCTTAATTTTTTTTTTTCCGGGCCCCACCCGACCCTCTTTGGAAAAAATAAACCTTCTAGTGAGGATGCGGTGATGCTTAGCACACTCCGGGGTTTTTTTCAGGCCCCATTGGTTCCTCAAAACTCTCCGAATTTGGATACTTTCCTAGCCGGGCGCCGATTCGTCACGGCGAAGAGGGCCGAAGAGAACCGACCGCGGGATAGGCCTGGGTTTAGCGGCTGTGAGGAGCTGGAGCGGCCGCAGCGACCGAGGAGGTGGCGGGAGGCGCCGGGCCTTGCGGAGGGGCGGTGGGGGCTGCAGTGGGAGACGGCGGGAGGCACTCAGCGCGAGGTCGCGGAACCACTGTGGCCGCGCGCAGCTCGGCCAGACTCCGGCTGAGCCCGCCCCTGGAGGGGCCCTTCCCGACCCGGGTCTTTCCTTTCGGCTGTGGGCCAGAGTCTACACTTCACTATGCCGGGGATGGAGGTGTGGAGGACTCGCTTCGCGGCGTTTGCGTCCTCGCAGACGCCTCGCAGGACTTCCTGCCCTCACGGCACGGTAGTAGCTTTGGCGAAAAGCAGTACGAGTTTTGCAGTTTTTCCAAGCGCTTTTAGGGTGTAATCGTCCCAGGTTTCTGAGCCAAGGCCCGGAGAGGTTGACCCTCTTGCAACAGCTTGTGTGTCCTTGCAGCGCCGCGGGTGCCACCTGGTCTCCGCCCCAAAGCTGCCTTGGCTCCTTCGGTTCCCGCCAGCGGGAACGACCGACCCCACTTTCAGCTTAAACTCATCTGTCCTTCCGGATCCAGCTCAGAGGTCTCTTTGTGATGCCCTCCAGGAACTTCCCCCGCTAGTAATCCTTCCTTTGTATTCCCGTGGCTCTTTGATAATAATGACTGGAGTCCTGAACCTGACCCTTTGTATCGGACCGTGTTTGTCATCTCTAGTGCTTTATGAAGGCCTTGAAAGCAAGGTTCAGCCGTTTGTATTGGTCATCTTCCCCTTGCCAGTGCCTACGAAGGACTTGACTCATTCACTGTTAGACGCTCAGTAAGTGTGTATTGAGGCAGCCCCCTGTGCTACTCCGGGACTCTTTCCACTACATCATGAGTATGTTGGTTTACCAGATGGAGTGAGTAGCCTTCTCTTTGGATACATAAACACCTGACGGATATTGTGGGCCACTGTGGAGGAGAATGAACAGATGGGACCCCTGACCTGTCGTTACTTGAAAACAGTTGACATTTAGAGAGAGAGGCTGAATTCTTGGGCTGCCCTTAGCCCTCATCCTGAGTGTGCCAACAGGGAATAGAAGCATCTCTAGTCTGCAAAGCCAGGAACAAGTGCTGCTCTGTCCAATTTATCCAATATTGTTATACTCATGAATAGAGATTAATGAATTGAAGAGCATATTCAAGAGAAAGACTAAAGGAGAGGTTGTCTGCCCTGTGGACAGGCAGCTTGAGTGGTGCTTGAGAAAATGTACATGAAATTGCTTTTTAAAAAATATTCACGCGTGTAGTCCCAGCACTTTTGGGAGGCCGAGGTGGGCGGATCACGAGGTCAGGAGATCGAGACCATCCTGGCTCACACTGTGAAATCCCGTCTCTACTAAAATTACAAAAACAAAATTAGCCGGGCGTGGCGGCGGGCGCGTGTAGTCTCAGCTATTGGGGAGACTGAGGCAGGAGAATGGCATGAACCCAGAAGGCGGAGCTTGCAGTGAGCCGAGATGGCGCCACTGCACTCCAGCCTGGGAGACAGAGCGAGACTCCGTCTCAAAAAACAAACAAACAAACAAAAATATATATATATATACACACACACACATGTATACACACACACACAAATATATATATATGCATCAGGGACATGTAAAGGATTAATGTACGATACACGAAGGCCTCGGAAGGGATTCCAGTACATTCTTTTTCTGGTTTTACCAAGCAACTCCAGCCTGGTTTCTTCCCTGCCTTTGGGATTATGGTGGGGGGACTGGGCAAGTGCAGTGCTGGGGAGGCGCTGTGTGTTGTCCCCAGGCAGTCCTCTGAAGAAAAACTGCAGGTTTTGAATGTTAGGAATAAAGCACACTATAGTAGGAAAGGGATGGCCCACAAACGGAGAAAAGGGAAAGGAGGGGACCTAAGTGGAGCAGTGACATTGTCTGATACACTTTGTCACTGGGCTTCTGCTCAAATGTCACCTTCTTAGTAGGTGTTTCCTGACCTCTTTAAAATTGCAGCTCATTCCCCAACCCCCAGTGTCTGTTCATGGCCTGTTCTTTACTTTTTGTGTAGTACTTATCGCTACCTAACATACTATACATTTTATGAATTTATTTTTTCTTTTTCTTTTTCTTTTCTTTCTTTCTTTTTTTTTTTTTTTTTGAGACGGAGTTTCGCTCTTGTTGCCCAGGCTGGAGTGCAATGGCACGATCTTGGCTCACTGCGACCTCCGTCTCCCGGGTTTAAGTGATTCTCCTGCCTCAGCCTCCCAAGTAGCTGGGATTACAGCATGTACTACCACAGCTGGCTAATTTTGTATTTTTAGTAGAGACGAGGTTTCACCATTGGTCAGGCAGGTCTTAGACTCCTGACCTCAAGTGATCCACCCGCCTCGGCCTCCCGAAGTGCTGAATTACAGGCGTGAGACACCGCACCCGGCCATCTTTTTTTTCCCATCAGAGTGGAGACGTTTGACTTTTGGAACAGTACACAGCACATTTAGGTGCTCAATACTTGTGGAGTAAATACATGAATGACTCATTTTCTTCCCTTGGTTCTTTCTCTACCAAAGATTTGAAAAATTAAGAAACACCAGCCTGGCAACATAGGGAGACCCCATCTCTTAAAAGAAAAAAAAAAAAAAAAATTAGCCAGGTGTGGTCTCAGTTACTTGGGACGCTGAGGTGGGAGGATTGCTTGAGCCTGGGAGGTCAAGGCTGCAGTGAGCCATGATCATGCCACTGCACTCCACCCTGGGTGACAGAGGCCCTTTCTAAAAAAAAAAAGAAAAGAAGGAAGGATATAGGTAAGAGATAATAGAAAAATAATCTGTTCCCTAGTTCTGAAGAAACTAAAACTGAAGAGTGAACTACCTAGCAAGATGGACTTTACTTATTATGAGTTTTTTTCCCCTTAAAGCAAATATCAGAACATATGATCTTGCCTTTAGAAGGATATTTTGGTAACTACAGGACAGATGTTTGGAGTTGTGATTATTCCCAGAAAACTTGGGATACAGCATCAATATGACTATTTAAACTAAATATAAGGGTCGTTGGGAGCGCTCACATGGGCCCAGTGGTTAACCCCAGAGATAATCTTAGACCCAATTAAGGCCTAACTTAGGCCTTAGTTTTCATTCTGGCAGCAAGATCCAGAAAGTTGGCCTGCTTTCCCCAGACACTACTCGTACTTTTTTGGGGTTCTTCTTTCCCCAAGACAGGGAAGCCAAAACTAAGTGAGTAAGCTAAGGTTCAAGCCCAGGTATCTTTGAGTTCTTTCCATTGTGCTGTGGGAAGAAACTGGTGATGGAGACAGAATTAGGGGTAGGACTGAGAAGAAAGAAGAAAAAAGGAGAAAATGAGAGAGAATAAGGAAAAACCTGAAGTCCTTGGACACCCAGTAGTTTATGAATAGGCTGTCAGTGGTCTATGAACCCTTTAAAATTATACTCAATTCTTATGGGCTTTTTTCCTGATAGAAGGTTGATTCTTTCATGAGATTTTCAAAGGGGTGCATGACTCAAAGATTATGAAGCAACCACTGAGCCATGGAGTTTGTAGTATGTCTGTGGAAGCTTTTTTAATGGATTTTTTATTTTTCTTAAGCAAGGGAAAGCGAGAACAAAACTTTACCTGACCCAAATAGCCTATGAAAGTCTGGTTATAGACAAAATGATGAAACAAACTAATTTTCTCAGCTGTTTCTGTGAAAGCAGAAGGAGTTATGGGTATTCTGTTTTCTGTAGCTGGAAATAGTTGTGAAATATTGAAGCTTAGCAGCTTTCCAGGACAGAGTGATTCACAGAATTTAAAAAGCACGGTTTGCTTTTAGAACCCTCTGTGTTGCCCTCAAAATAACCTCGGGGATTTGGGACAAGAGTGTTGCCACATGGTGTGGAAAGGGATGAACATTGAAAACAGGATAGAGCTGGAGAATCTGGGGTGTGGGGTCTATTATCCACTGATAATATTGGGAGTCTAGAGCAAAGTAGCCAAACGAGATTGTTGCAGGCCTATCTGGGCTGCTTCCTGTTTTTGTAATAAACCCTTATTTGGACACAGGCACCTCCATTTATTTACATATTGTCTTTGGTTGCTTGTGGTTACAAGGGAAGGGTTGCATACTTGTTACAGGGATCTTATGGCCTGAAAAGCCTAAAATATTTGCTCTCTGGGCTTCAATGGAGCAGGTTGCCAAGGCTGGTCTAGAGTCTAAGCATGTGAGGGAAACTTGGAAACGCTTGTACTGATTTTCACATATACCTTATTTTAGAGCCTTTGTTATATGCCCACAAATATTGCAATCTGTGTGTACATGCCGGCCATAACTTGTAAACATAGAACCAAATTCTGCCCTGTAGACAGACAAACTTTCCTTTGATTTCATGTGTTGATAATTTGAGTAATGTGTATGCATATTATTTATCTAAAATTTAATTTCAGCTCATGTATCATAATACATTTCCAATGGGGAAACTTTCAAATTAATGAAAGCATTTTCTGACTTCAGAGATTTTTATTTTTATTTTCATTTTTGAGACAGGGTCTCACTCTATTGCCTAGGCTGTAGTGGTACAATCTAGGCTCACTGCAGTCTCGACCTCCTGGGTTCAGGCAATTCTCCCACCTCTGCTTCCTGAGTAGTTCAGACTACAGGTGCACACTACCACACTGGGTTAATTTTTTGATTTTTTTTTTTGGTTGAGACAAGGGCTCAGTGTGTTGCCCAGGCTGGTCTCAAACTCCTGGGCTCAAGTGATCCTCCTGCCTCAGCCTCCCTAAGTGTTGAGATTACAGGTGTGAGCCACCATGCCCAGCCAAGAGATTTTTTTAAAAATTCTAAAACCATAAGAAAACAAATTGAAGGACAAACTTTGACAATACAAAGATCTCTAACAAATGAATAAGAAATATGCTTATGTGCAGTATTATTCGCATATTTCTGCATAGCAAATTATCCCAAAATTTAGTGGCTTAAAATAATAATCACCTATTATCTTTAGATAAACTTTTTCTTTTTTTTGAGACACAGGGTCTCACTCTGTCACCCAGGCTGGAGTTCAGTGGCGTGATCTTGGCTCACTGTACCTTCCACCTCCTGGGCTCAAGCAATTCTTGCACTTCAGCCTCCTGAGTAGCTGGGACTACTGGTGTGTCAGCATGCTCGGTTAATTTAAAATTTTTTAATAGAAACAAGGCCTCACTATATTGCCCAGGCTGGGCTTGAACTCCTGAGCTCTAGCAATCCTGCTTAGGCCTCCCAAAGTGCTGGGATTATAGGCGTGAGCCACCGTGCCTGGCATAGAGAACATTTTTGTACTCTAGACAGTGTGCCTGGCATGGAGAACATTTTTGTACTTTAAGATCTATCATGACAGAACAGTTCAAATTGGGTGACTCACTGGGAAAGAATAACTTTTCTGGCAGCAATTGAAAAATTAAAAATAGTATCTTTACCTGTTGTGTTTTGAACTATTACTTAATCATTGTCAGCTATGATTTCCCCCACAAATTCTTTAAAGACAATTTTCTTCCAAATAGTACTGTATATCTGAGCAGTGCTTTACCAAATATTTTTGCTTGTATATTATTTCAAACAATTGTAAGGTAGGCAGAGTAGGAATTATTACCCAGCATTACCTTTTCCTTTGTTTTCAAGTGTAAAACTTGAGGCCTAGGAACTTAAAGTGGTCCCTCCTGATTACATGGTTAATTAGTGACAGAACCAGGGCTAGGATCCTACAATTGTTAGTAATTGGAATTGCTCTTTATTTTTGTATTTTGTTATGGAAGCATGCATTTGAAACATTTCAGAGAGATTGAAGAATATTAATTTCTACTCATGTATAAAACAAAGATAATATTATTCATTGTGTAGGATTGTTGTAAGGAAGGATTAGGGATTATTAGGGATAAACACAGTGCCTGGAGCTAAGTGCTTTGCAAATGGTGCAGCCATTATTAAACTTTTCCCAGATTTATGGGATTATGTGATTATTTTGATTTTTAAAAAACTAGAATAAAATATTGATATACCATTCTTAACTATTTTGTGAAACAAGTTAAAAACCATTATCTATCTATCGTGATTGCAGTTTTCTTTATTCCCCAAATGAACTAACCATATTGGAGTAATTAGTTCTTTGTTTCTCTTAACTAAGCGGAGATATTTTTGAACTAAAAGGACTGCTTTCAAACTCACATACAATGCAGCTTTAGCATTCATATTTCAATTTTTTCAATGTTTAATTTTTATTTATTTTTACTTTTTATAGAGATGGGGGTCTCGCTATATTGCCCAGGCTGGCCTTGAACTCCTGGGCTCAAGCAATCCTCCCACATTGGCCTCCCAAAGTGCTGGGATTACGGGCATGAGCCACCATGCCTGGCCATGTTTCATTTTTTAAATTGTATTGAAATCATTACCTTGGTAAATTCATATCCCAATTTAAAATGCCCGAAAGCGAATAAAGCTTCATTATAAATTCAAGTACTGTATTTTAAAATGTACATGTTATACACCCAATAGATGCATACTGGAATTACTACAACAAGCAGTTACATTCATGACGCCCAATACTTTTTTTTTTTTTTTTTACACTGCAATAGATTATGCTAGATATATTGCTTTATTATGATCACTGTTGCTTAGTACAGTAACTTTAGTACAATAACTTATATGATTGCATTTTTAAAGCTTTAATAAAGTTAGTAGCATTTAGCAATATTGAATGAAACATTTTTTATGTATAGGATGTATTTTAGGTCAGATGCTTATGCAAGAATAAGCACTTAACATGCTGTTACATCCTTGACAAAACAAAATCATCCCTTTTCACTAAATAGAATAAACCAGACTAAAAGGGATCTGAAGTAATTGAAAGAAAATTAAAAACTTTATATCCTTGTATTATGTTAAAGATTATTTAACATAATATTTTCCTGGTTAAAACATACATTTTTCTGGTTGAAATATATATAATTTTATATGTATATTATATATATATGGAGAGAAAGAGAGATAGAGGAGAGAGAGAGAGAGAGAAACATTTTAAAGACTGTACTAAAATGCTAACATAGCTGTAGCCCTTAGATGATACTTTAGCTGGGAAAAAGTTGGTGAGTTGTACTCAACTACTTTTTCTGCTTAGAAAAGAATTAAGAGCTTATAAATTTCTAATGTCTTAAAACAGGTATTTATTAAGATCTTAAATATACCTGTATTAAACAAATTAGGTTATTTTAAAAACTTTGCAACAATACCTCACTTATTCACAAATATATTTTCTACCCATATTTATTACAATTTGAACAATTTAAAAACAAATCCTGCAAATACTCTTAGCTTAGATAACAATACCGTTATCTTAGTTCACATTAGATAACAATACCATTATCTTAGTTCACATAAATGATTGCAAGAAATATTTATAATACTTCATATAGTATCTTATCTACGGCTCATAGCAAACACTCTAATCACATTATCTTTACAGATGGAAAAACTGGGATGGTGGATAACTGTTCTGATAACTATGGTAATACCTTTTCAATTTGCTTTTCATGTTTTGTTTGCGCAGTTGGCCTTCTGATTTTTTTTTTCTTTTTTTGGTGGGGGATACAACCTTTAAAGTTCTTGAGTAAAGTAAATCTTCTGGAAATCAGATACTTATTACAAAAAAATCTTTTAGATATATGTATATTAACTTAATTTTACTTATCTCAAATTAGCCTTGGGGTGTGTTCCATAGTTCGCTCAGAATTTCTCATGGAAATAACTCTTATTTCTTTCAGTATACAAATGATTATCTCAAAAAGAAGAATCCTCATTAAGTAACGGGTGAATCCCCCTTTAAAAACTTGTTTATAATTGCTCTTTTTGAAAAATAGAACACACAGTAGGTTTAACCAGCCATTGAATAATGGTGAATAACTCAGTGTGACTCTTAATATAATACAATCTTATTTAAACAATTCTTTTTTCCTTAGCATATTCAGCCATTGAAAAAAATTACGAAGACTTCACTAAACCAGTTAAATGCTTACAGTCTCTGATGAAGTTTCAAGGGAAAAAGAAGACTGGAGAATATAAAGAAATAGACTGTACTGAATTTGTGATTTTATTTTTAAGCTACTCCCTCTCATTCATATATGTCTATCATCTCCATAATTAGATTCAGAGAAATGTCCTTTACTGGTTTTTTCTTCTGAAGAGAACCACATATTGATCATAACAGTTTCCATACATATGTAATAACTTACATTTTGGGACAGAGGGAGTTGGTATAGCCCACCTTGGTCCATCCTAACATTTTCAAATCAAGTCAAATACTATCTTTGGATTAATCAGCTGTTGATGGAGGTTTGATAGAGGGAATACTGCATGATCTTCTCATGATAAGCCTGACTTCTATATCTGGTAGATTATCCTGCTTAGTCTGTAAACACCCTTCATCAGTGGCTGCTAAATGAAGATCAAATCGAAGAGAAACAGATTTTTTCCTCAATCGAGGGTTATCTTTAAAGAAAGAACCTTCCCATTCTTTAATAACTTCATCCACTTTCTCTGTCCTGAAATGATAAAATAAACCTTTTAATAATGAAGTATGGGTCTATTAAAAATATGTATTATGTATTTCATATCTATGGAAAAATCAAGAAATTTGTATAATTTATGGTGTACAGAATTTATAATGTACTTACTTTAACAACCATATGAATAGAATTGCAAAGGAATTCTATGGAATTTCTCTTTAGGAATTCTCATGTTTGGGTTGTATTTTTGTAAAAAAAATGGCAAATTAAGGATTGAGTACTCTTCCATGAATTTTTATGTATATATGTCAGATTAAAAATCACAGAATAGGCTGGGTATGGTGGCTCATGCCTGTAATCCCAGCACTTTGGGAAGCTGAGGCGGGCAGATCATGAGGTCAGGAGAATGAGACCAACCTGGCCAACATGGTAAAACCCCATCTCTACTAAAAATACAAAAAAATAGCTGAGTGTGGTGGCGCTTCCCAGCTGGTGGTATTCCCAGCTACTTGGGAGGCTGAGGCAAAAGAATCGCTTGAACTCGGGAGGTGGAGGTTGCAGTGAGCCAAGATTGTGCCACTGCACTCCACTCTGGCAACAGAGTGAGACTCCGTCTCAAAAAAAAAAAAAAAAATCACAGTATACTAAAACTATGTTTGGAAACATTTAAACAAAGAAGAGTAATTACTGAGATTACTCGAAGTTAATTTCTTTACATATATATATTATTATTTCTTAGTCAAAGTTTCTTTACTTACTGGATAGTGCCATGAGCTTCAGTGCTCTCCTTAACGATATTCCCATTTAAGATTGCCTGTTTGGTCACTGTTTCTACGTTTTCATTCTCATACTTTTGTGGGACTTTTGTAGTAAAAGATATTTCATTTATAATGGCTGTGAAAATATTATTTGTGATATATTAAATTACAATATTGAATTACTGTTCACAAATTATATTCAAATTTTTATTCAAATATTGCTTGCTTTTCTTTGCTACTTTAGAGTGTTTAATTTCCATATAAAATAATCCCTGTAAATAGTACTTCACTTTTCAAATGAGTTTGTTTATGTCAGAAACTCACCTGATGGTAAAACAAAACCAACTTTACTTGTGGTAGGCTTTTTGTCTTTTTTCTCACCTTGGATACAACCATAATATCTGAAATCGGAAATAATTATATTTTAAGAGCAATATTGTATTAGCAAATAATTAAAACAAACAGAAGAATGGATAAATTGTATATTCATGCAATAGAAACACTATTTAACTGACAAGAAATGAACTAAGGCTACACTGTATGTTTACGGATGGATCGCCTAAGAATAATATTGAGTGAAAAAAGTTTTATAGTTTTATAAAGTTTAGAATAATATGCAAAACAATTTCACACTTTGTAGAAATACATACATATTACTATAAATAGATGTATGAGACTAATAAGCATCAAATTCAGAAGCCAGGTCAGGTAGAGGGAGGAGCATGAGATTGGGGGATGTGGCTTAGGTGTCCAGGGAAGTTCAACAACATTGGAAACATTTTATTTATTTATTTTTTTTTTTTTTAAACTATTTTACTTTTTAAACTGGGGGAAGTGGGTACAGAGGTGCTCATTGTATTTTTATGAAATTTTCTTGTATATCTTAAGTGTAGCCTAATTTTTTTAAAGTTTTACTACGGAAATATTAAAGACTATTTGATCAATATCTTGAATGATTAGGAATTAAATAAAATTCACAACCATTCATTTTATTTAACAATTATATAGTTACATGTATATAGGATCTGGAATGATTAGGAATTAAAATTTATAACCATTTAACTATATAGTTACATATATACATATACATATATGTATATACATGATATATATACACACACATTTACATAGCACTTACAATGTGCCAGATATTGTTTTAACCACTTTACAAACATTAACTCATTTAATCCTCACAGCAATCTTATGAGGTAGGTAGTAGTAGTATTCCCATTTTACAGATGAGAAAACTGAGGCACACAGAGGTTAAGTAACTTGCCCAAGGTCACTCCGCTAGTAAGTGGTATATCTTTAATTCAGTTTATGTTTTTTCAAAGATTTAATAAATATCAAGATTTATTATAGGCTAAAGTTGTTTCACCTAGTTTTCATCTAGTTTTATAAAGGACTTATAATTTGGAAACAAGCAAGAATAAAGATTTCTTCATGGAGAATTGGAGGTTATGTCATGCTCAAAGCAATATGACCTTACAAGTCATTACAGATTATGATGTATGAATTAATAAGAATTCCTCTTGATCTTTTCTTATCAGGACATCTAGCAGTCTTTTAAATCATGACTCAAAATAATATTGCTTTCCATGGTTGTAATATAATTACATTATAGTAATTATTATTGTTTTGGGGTTTGATGTGTGGTATAAGGTGAGCCCTTGGTCAGGGGGATTGTGGTGATTGTGAATTTTCCAGGCTTTCATTGTGGGTGATCCTTAGAAGGCACAGACTAATCCTAGAAGAGATGAATGGCAAGGAAGTGAGAAAGGAAAGGTCTCTCTCTCTCTCTCTCTCTTTTTTTTTTTTTGAGATGGAGTCTTACTCTGTCGCCTGGGCTGGAGTGCAGTGGCGCGGTCTCGGCTCACTGCAACCTGCCTCTCCTGGATTCAAGTGATTCTCCTGTCTCAGCCTCCCGAGTAGCTGGGATTACAGGCATGCACCACCATGCCCGGCTAGTTTTTGTATTATTATTATTGTTATTATTTTAGTAGAGACAGGGTTTTGCCATGTTGGCCAGGCTGATCTTGAACTCCTGACCTCAGGTGATCCTCCCACCTTGGCCTCCCAAAGTGCTGAGATTACAGGTGTGAGCCACCACACCCAGCTGAGGAAAGGTCTTTTTCATGATTAGCTCATTATAATCCCAAACTCCTGGGCTTAAGCAGTCCTCCCACCTTAGCCTCCCAAGTAGCTGGGACTACAAGTGTGTGCCACCATGCTCAGCAAATTTTAAATTTTTTTGTAGAGATGAGGTCTCACTATATTGCTCAAGCTGGTCTAAAACTCCTGAACTGTAGTAATCCTCCTGCCTCAGCCTCCCAAAGTGCTGGGATTACAGGAGTGAGCCACTGCAGCCGGCCAAGACTACAAGATCATTTTTGTAGTAATCTAGAATTGTTTACATTTTGTTCTAGCTGACTTTGGCTATTTGGTTCCTAATTTTGGAAGTCTAGAAATGGTTCTTTCATATATTATTTGCAGTGCATACCTTATTGTATAAACTCAGTGAATACACCAAGGTGATGATGGGTTTTTTGGATTTAATTTCTCTGACTACATCAACAATGGCATAAGTGGCTCTGTATTTCTGGCCCTTTGTCATTAACTAAATGGATTTAGGTACCTGATTTCTTCTTTTTCTAGGAGGCGGCGATAAGTTGCTATTTCTTGTTCCAGCCTCATCTTCGTGTTGAGAAGCATCTCATGCTCTTGAAGCTGCTTTTCGATGCCGCGCCTTACTTCCTGTAGCTCTTTTTCTAGTCCTTCAATCACAGCCTCTAGGTCTTGCAGCTGCATCTGGTAATGCTGCTCGCTGGCATGTAGGGAGTTTTCAAGGCCCCTTTCCTGTTTTATATAGATTTTCATCAGTGAATCAGTAACACAGAATGTGTTTCTGAAATCTGATTTGCAATATCTTCATCTTTTTTTTTTTTTTTTTTTTTTTTTTTTTTTGAGACAGATTCTCGCCCTGTTGCCCAGGGTGGAGTGCAATGGCACGATCTTGGTTCACTGCAACCTCCACCTCCTGGGTTCAAGTGATTCTCCTGCCTCAGCCTCTCAAGTAGCTAGGATTACAGGCGTGTGCCACCACGCCCGGCTAATTTTTTGTATCTTTAGTAGAGACGGGGCTTCACCATGTTGGCCAGGCTGGTCTCGAACTCCTGACCTCGTGATCCGCCCGCCTTGGCCTCCCAAAGTGCTGGGATGACAGGCTTGAGCCACTGTGCCTGGCTGTCTTCATTCTTTTATGTTCCATTTTTTTCTTTAAAAAGATTGCAATAATTGTATTATACCTATGCAAGAGGTGTGTTTCCTTACAGCTTTGTGTGTGACCCCTAATTTTTTAAAAATTATATTTTATGTACCTAACTAGATATCTTACTATATTTCAAAGACATCTTGTGATAATTCTTACTGCAAAAAAAAAAAAAAAAAAAATCCTCTGCAGCGTGATTAACTTATTATCACTCTGAATTATCTGATTTTTAAATTATGGAAAGTATACTTCAGAGGTAGGCTTTGCTTTGTAAAACAAAAGAAAGAAAATATAGTATATTGAATATCAAAGCCAGAGCAGACTGCTCATAAAAGGCATTTAGGAACATGCTTAAATACTTTTTGTTTGTTTGTTTGAGACAGTCTCACTATGTCTCTCAGGCTGGAGTGCAGTGGTGTGATCTCAGCTCACTGCAGCCTCTGCCTCCTGGGTTCAAGTGATTCTCATGCCTCAGCCTCCTGAGTAGCTGGGATTACAGGCGTGTGCCACCACACCCAGCTAATTTTTTGTATTTTTAGTATAAGAGATGGTTTCGCCATGTTGCCTAGGCTGGTTCAAACTCCTGGCCTAAAGTGATCCACCTGCCTTGGCCTCCCAAAGTGCCAGGATTACAGGCATGAGCAACCGCATGCCAAACATATTTTCTTTTTCTTTTTTGGAGACAGAGTCTCACTCACCCAGGCTGGAGTGCAGTGGCATGATCTCGGCTCACTGCCACCTCTGCCTCCCAGGTTCAAGCAATTCTTGTGCCTCAGCCTCCTAAGTTGCTGGGACTACAGGCGTGTGCCACCATGCTCAGCTAATATTTTGTATTTAATAGAGACGGGGTTTCACCATGTTGCTCAGGCTGGTCTCAAACTCCTGAGCTCAGGCAGTCAGCCCACTTCAGCCTCCCAAATTGCTGGGATTACAGGTGTGAGCCACAGTGTCGGCCTAAATATTTTTTGTTAGATGTCTCAATGGCATGGATAAAAGAATCCCCACTGTGAAGACTTTGGATAATAACAAATGCTCTATTCCCCAACTTCAGCAACTAGAGAATCCCAAGGTAATAAGAAAGGATTTCTTCATTTTTACAGGTCTGAACTAAACCTTGAGTGAGTTGGTAACAGCCACTGCCACAATGGGGGGAGGGGTGAGTAATTAAACTAGGATCAGGGATAGAATTCAGTGGCCTTGATTTCCAGTTTCTCATGGTGAATAAACGGACATTCATCCTTCCCCTCTCTTAATCAAATCACATCTGAGGACTCGATGGGTCAGTTACTTTTGAGATCATTCTCACCACAGCATGGAGAGATTCAATTTCCACTTGCAGGTGGTGCCACTGGCGTCGGGCCTCCTTGAGTTCTGCTTGAGCTGCCTTCAGAGCCTCTTCATCTTTGTCCATTTTTTTGCTTATGTCTTCTTCTAGCTACAAGAAAGCCAACAGCAACAATAACAAAAAACAAGGAGTGCTTCTGAAAATGACATGTGTAAGAGCAATTGTAGAAAAATTGTATAGGAATCAAAACATTTTTCCTTAACTTGTTAGATTATAATGTGTGTTCTAGTGCCTAGTTAACTAATTAAATATGTAAGCAAGTCCATTGCGTTCTTAGCCCGTTTTCTTCTATGTAAAATGATTTCAACAACTCTCTTCCAACTATGACAATCTATGAAATAAGGAAAAATACATTTATATGAATGAAAACAGTTTGCAGGACCAAGATTTGTGATCTCTGATTCTTAACTTTTCATTATTTATGGATCATTAGGAGGAAGGATTGAAAATTTGCTATTTCCCCCCACATTTTCTTGTAGGTTGCTTTGCAGAAGCAGATAAACAGTTGTACCCCGCAAAACTAATCAATCCTGGGACCAGGTATAGGGACAGGAGTAAATTCTGCTAGGAAGTACATTACTGGTAATTTAGAGAATTAAGTTACTATAGGCAATAAGGCTCACAAATAGACTTCCATATTAAGAAAATCTGTTGATTTACCTTTTTCAGGATGATTTTTTTAAAAGGCATACTAAGTTTGGGTATCTGGGTAATAAAGAATAAATAATAAAAATGACTTCTCTAAGGATTATTTTCTAAATATTCTCACATTAAAAAAAGAAGTAGAAATTTTATATTTAGCTTTAAATGTTTTTATGTTGATGTTGAAATTAAAAGAAAGTATCTGTTGACAGAATTTTTAACATTTGGCCCCAGGAACAGTGAGAACAATGTATAGAATTGATTATAGTATTTTGAAGCAAAATTTATAACTTTTAATATTATAAAAAAGCATTTTAACATTTAAAAATTTAATTTTATTATACAATAGATTTTTTAAAGGAAACGAAGTAAATGAAAGTTTATGAATAAAATTTAGGGCAAGGTATTTGAGAACAAAATTCGTACATTTCTTTTGGTTTGTTGAAAATCTGTTCTTAGTGTTAACTTGGCAAAGTCATGCAGCAAGCAACACCTACCAGAGGAACTACAGAGGATAAAGTAAAGAATTTTGGAAAAAAGAAAACCGAAAAATGCTGGTGTCTGCTGGTCTTGTGGCTTTCGAATATGGAACTGGCAGCTAAGCTTGTTTGGTAACTACCGTCCCAAGATGGCCCCTAAGGAACTCTATCATCTCCCAAGATGAGTCTTAGGGTGATCCCCTTCTCCATTGACTCTGGGCTGACCTGGGTCTTGCTTTAACCAGTAGAATGAGGCAGAAGGAATGCTGTGCCACTTCTAGGCCTAAGTCTTAGGAAGCCTGATAACTTCCACTTCTGTGCTTTTGGGAGCCCTGGGCCAATATGTAAGAAGTCTGGATGCCCTGTTGGAGAGATCTTGTAGAAAGGCCAGATGGAGAGAGACCCTGAGGCTACATGGAGTGAGAGAGGAAGTCCCAGCAGAGCCAGCCTTTTGGCAATGCCCTGCCAAAGTGCCAGACACATGAGTGAACCCAGTCATACCCCAAGACGATTGACATCCCAGCTGAGTTTTGGGGGTGTTATACAACAATCTGTAACTAAAATAGCTTATTTAGAAATTTAAAAAAAATAACTAAATAATCAGGCTGTCTTGAATTTAATTCAGCTGACTTTCTGAGTTATTTGGAAGAAAATCCTCTAAAGTAGTTTCAAGTTAAAAGACACTTTAAACAAAACTTTACTGTAGTCTTTTCATTTGAATTTACTCATTTTGGCCCCATGACTTGTAAACTAAACTCATATTTCTACTACTGCAAAGGTAAATGTTTTGTTTACAGTTTTTAGAAGTTGTCATCTATTTTTTTCTTCTGTTTGTAAAGGTGAATGAACTATCCCAATGCTTACATGTACCAGTGACTTTGCTTAATCTAAGATGTTGATCATTCTTTATGAAGACTAAAAATGTTACCTAGAGGTGAAATTTACAATGGAACTAAAAATGAGTTGCTAATGGAATAAAGCCCTGAGATTTTTCTACTAATTTTTTTCTTTTTTCTTTTGGGTGATATTCTTAAGTAAACTTTTTGCTGTATTTCAGGGCTTGGAAGATACCTTGAACCCATATATGATAGGTAAACTAAAAAATCCCCTAAATTTCTTAATCTTTGTTTCTAAAATATTTGTTTGTAAATTTGTTTAAAGACTTGAGACCTTAATTAATTGCTGAAAGTGATTGTTAGTTTAAAACTAAATCTATGAAATTAGGATTTAGTCCTTATCTAAGTTGGCTTTCTCTCTCTTTTTTAAATACTTAAATATTACAAGCTTTGTAATGGAAAGAAACATTTCTCATCTTATAGTACAGAAGCAAAAATCTTAGTGGAGAATCGTTACCAATTTGGGGAATTTCGATGGTCATAATTTATATCATTGTTTCTGAATGCCATGTTCACACACTCAGATGATTTCTATTCATAACAATCTGGTATAAAACGGAACTCGTTAAAAAGATGATAGAAACCTTTTAGAAATATTTATCTCTAGAAAGTGTACATGCTAATAAATCTTACTTAAAGGTTTTACATTTTAAAGATATTATTTAAATTATCTCTGTAAATAACTCCATAATATCTTTGAAGGGTATTTGGAATGCTTCCTTCCTGAAGATTGTAAGAGGTTAGAGTGCACCATTTTATTGTATGTTGACCCCATGTTAATGATAGGAACCTCACAATTTATATAAAAATCAAGTGCATCAATCAATGCTTATTTAATGGCAATTTAACAGTATAATCACAGTATTTCCCCCTGTAGTCCCAGTCACATTGCAGTAGAAGCTAAATTCCTTCCCCAATAGATGCTGCATCGAAAAGGAAATACTGTACCTCAGAGAGGCCGGGACAGGAATTGGGTAGACATGGACTGTCTCCTTATTCTGGAAGGTGCCTGTCTGTATGAAATCATTACCTGGATCCTTGTTGAGAGCACCGTCTCTATCTGATTTCTGGTGAGGATCTTTTCATAGTTTGCCCTGATCTCATTGAGTAGCTGGGACAGTTCCATTCTTTTCCCATCCTCCACCTTGGCTAACTGAACCTTATCGATAGGATGAGTCGCTGCGGCAGAGTCTGCTCGGTCTGCGCGGAGGGCAGGGAGCCTCGCAGAGTCTTAAAGATGCAGAGCTCCTTTTTCAGAGGCCACGGAAACTCTCGTCTTTCTAACTAATTATGCAAATCCAGGGTAAACTCTTTGCTCCTATTGTTATTGATACAGCAGAAATGTCAGATTCTTCATGAAGGAAAGGAAAATTTCAAAAACCTGTACTGGTTCCCTGTACAAATTGAGCACTTTGAGGGGAGGGGGAGTTCATTGTTGTGAAAAGGAAATGGGGCATAACTTTTTTTTTTTTTTTTTTTTTTTTTGAGACAGAGTCTCGCTCTGTCGCCCAGGCTGGAGCACAGTGGCCGGATCTCAGCTCACTGCAAGCTCTGCCTCCTGGGTTTACGCCGTTCTCCTGCCTCAGCCTCCCAAGTAGCTGGGACTACGGGCGCCCACCACCGTGCCCGGCTAATTTTTTTTTTTGTATTTTTTAGTAGAGACGGGGTTTCACTGTGTTAGCCAGGATGGTCTCGATTTCCTGACCTTGTCATCCGCCCGTCTCGGCCTCCCAAAGTGCTGGCATTACAGGCTTGAGTCACCGCGCCCGGCCTATGGGGCATAACTTAAAGAAAATTGCCGGGCATGGTGGCTCACGCCTGTAATCCCAGCACTTTAGGAGGCTGGGGGCGGGGGTGGATCTCTTGAGGTCGGGAGTTCGAGACCAGCCTGGCCAACATGGTGAAACCCCATCTCTACTGCAAATACAAACATTAGCTGGGCGTGGTGGTGGGCACCTGTAATCCCAGCTCCTCGGGAGGCTGAGGCAGGGAAGTTGCTTGAACCCAGGAGGTGGAGGTTGCAGTGAGCTGAGATTGAGCCACTGCACTCGAGCCTGGATGACACAGTGACGCTCTGTCTCAAAAAAAGAAAAAAAAAAAAAAAAAAGGAAAATGATATTTAGTTTTCTCAAAATGTTGCATGAAAATAAGTCTGGGCCCAAGACATGATAGTTAAAATTTTCTTTTACAGTTTTTCTCACTGCTTGAATCTTTTAAACAGAAATGCTATGGTAGGTCATTGGAGTATGTTGTAAATCTTAAATATTCTGACAGTTATCGGAAAAAGCTACCATCAGATTAAATTGACAATTGTCATTAGCTCAGAACTGACTGACTGTATTTCTCTCAAATGCATACTGTGGAGCTCGCAGAGGGCTGCCGGCCTGATGGAGTTTGATGTATTGAGGTGAAGCTGTAGCTACAGATAAGTGCTGGTAGACCATGAGAGTTGTGAGTTAACATTTCCAATGTTTTAACAAGGATGAAGAAATAGACCTTTTGGTGTATTCACCAAAAGAACCCTTGAGCCCTTTGGAGGGTGTAGTCAATGTAACATTCCATCCAATCTTTGCAATCACTTGAGCCCTTCGGAGGGTGTATTTGGCGTATCATTCCGTCCAATCCTTGCAATCCCTGACATTTTCTAACCTGTAAAGATGAAAAGACTGAGGTCAGAGAGGTTGAGGCATCTTGCCCAAGGTTGCTCAGCGATGTATGACATCACTGTGACTGGCTCTTTGATGACTTGCCTGTGTTGCATATATTACCCCTGCATATCTGCCTCTGCGTTCTCTCTCTCCCCTCCTAAATTCCTGGTTTAATTTTGCCACTTGTTGCTAGATGTGATGGAAATATGTTGTGAGAGTGAATCTATCATTATTGTTATTTGTGGAGTAGCTTTGGCTGAATTGTATCTGGAGCACAGTTCGGGGATAATCAGACCTTGGTTCGAGGCCTTGCAGGGCCTTTGCATGCATGTCCTACTCTTTTAATTTCTGAATTAACTCACATGTGGCCAGGCCAGTTTATGCTGGGCATTCTCACAGTCCTCTCCAAACAAAGCTGTCCTACCCACAGCCCCCGGTGAGAGGAGAGGTTCCAGGTCACTCCTGACCCACCCCTCCCTACCTCCTGCCCCTTCCCCGCCAGTCACAACTTGATTATCTATAGATTGGTCAGAGACCTATGGGGTAGGCTAAGACAGAAAGCTTTGACTAAAGAGGGTCATTGATGATTATCTAGGCCAAACTGATTCTCTTTCTTGGTAATTGGGACTGAGAAATATGAAGAGAATTAGGCTTGGGAGTGAAGGAGAGAGAAGAAAGCAATGAATTAAATTCTTAAATTAAATTCAGACAGCAATGAATTAAATGCTCCCTGCTACTTTAGGTATCTCCTGCTCATATCTGCCTGAAACACAGATTGCTGAACTAGATTCCCTGGAGGGTCAGTCCTGGCAATCTGCATCTTAAATAGGTCTCCCAGCATTTCTTATCTACCCTAAATAAAGCAGCACTGTCCATTGGAAATATAACACAAACCACAAATGCAAACCACAGATGTGCTTCTAAACTTTCTAATAGCCATATCAAAAGATTGAAACAAAAAGAAGTGAAATTAATTTTATTATTATATTTTATTTAACCTGATGTATCCAAAATGCAGCAACCCGTATAAAATGTTAATGAGATCTTTTACATTATTCTTGATACTGTCTTTGAAATCCAAGTGTATTTTATGCTTACATCACATCTCAGCTTGGAACAGCCACATTTAAAGTGCTCAATAGCTGGGCACGTGGGCTCACCCCTGTAATCCCAGCACTTTGGGAGGCTGAGGCGGGAGGATGGCTTGAGCCCAGGAGTTCCAGACCAGCCTGGGCAACATAGCGAGACCCAGATTCTACAAAAAAAAAAAAAAATTAAAAAATTAGCCAGGAGTAGTGGTGCAAGCCTGTAGTCCCACCTAGTTGGGAGGCTGAGGTGGGAGGATCGCTTGAGCCTGGGAAGATCGAGGCTGCAGTAAGCCAGATCACACCACTGCACTCCAGCCTGGGCAACAAAATGGGACCCTGTCTCCATAATTTGAGACATAATAATAAATAATTATTTATTTATTGAGACAGACAGAGGGGGTAGGATTTAGAAAGGTATTTTACAAGCATGTGAGTAATGCAGTCAACTATTTCTAGATCTCAAATTTTATTTTTCAAGGAAAAAAATATCATCACTTTACTCTTCAAAAATACTACCCTTTATTTAAATGAAACAGTAACAATACCTCATTAAAGGCTATGGCATGTATAAAATTGTGGGGTCCCTGCAACTCTCGGTGCATGGACTGAGATTGTGATGGAGATTGTCATATATCCATTATAGTTATTAGAAAAGTAAATAGTTTAAAAATGTTGACTTTATTAAAAAGAGAAAGTTTGTTATAACACATCTCACAAATGCCAAAATATTGTATTTGGGGACCCCGGCTCTAGGGACATTCATGTGTCTGTGTGTCTGCACACTGAAATCACTTCTGGAACTTTAAAAAATGGTGATGACTGTGTCCTCCTCCTAGAGATTCTGATTTAATTAACTCAGGAGGGGGCCCGGGCATCAGAATTTTTGAAAACTTCCCAGGTGTCTAATATGTAGCAAAGTTTGAGAGCCAGTCTGATAAATGTAAGTTTTCTTCCACTCATTTATCTCTCGTTCTTCAGCCAGAAGAAATGGGTTGTTGGTACAAGCATCTGAAGTTAAGATTCCTGCAGTTAAATATTGGCAAATAGTTCATGCTGCAGCTAGCACAACTCTGGGCACATAGGCTCAGGCAGAGTTTATTGCTTTATTTTTCTTTTTTCATGTTAATCTTTATTTTGAGCTCCTATTCTATGGAGGATGTGTATTAAATCTCATCATCTCAGTCTCTCACCTTTTCTCCAAAGCATTGCATCTAAGTTTTAGGGGTGCTTATATAGTTGTGACCTGGCAAGGGGGTGCATATTGTCCTTGGTGTCATCTGTCCAAGCTGTGTTCACTAAGATAGTCATTATTCTTCCCATCTGTCCCATTATCGTTGGTTGGAGACATATAATTAAAAACAAAAATCTTCCCTCATCCCAGAAATCCTCTCCACAAAGGTAGTAGGGAAAGAAAATACTTCTATTATTGAATAAGCCTTAAAGTAGAATGTGATGTGCATCACAGGTAATCTAGGAAATTGCAAGATGGAAAGAAATCTCACCTTTTATACAGCCAAGCAGCAGACACAACCTATTACATACTTTTTTTTTTTTTTTTTATCACCCGGGCTGGAGTGCAATGGCACGATCTCAGCTCACTGCAACCTCCAGCTCCCAGGCTCAACCAAGTCTCCTGCCTCAGCTGCCCAAGTAGCTGGGATTACAGGCGCACGCCACAGTGCCCGGCTAATTTTTTGTATTTTAGTAGAGACAGGATTTCACCATGTTGGCCAGGCTGTCCTGACTTCAGGCAATCCACTCACCTTGGCCTCCCAAAGTGCTGGATTACAGGCATGAGCCACCGTACCCAACCTACATAGGTGTTTTCAAGACAAACAATAGTTAAGTTAGAGTAAGAGGACTTGACAATACCATAGTTACACACAGTTCATCCTAACATTACCTGGTAATTTTGGAGTGATCATCTGTGTCAGCTACTTGGCTTTTTCCAGAGGAAAAACAAAACTTTTTATATCTTTATGACAGGAAGTAGTTTTGCAACTTTGAGTAAGGTACCCACAGAAGGTAGGCTCCTACCTTCCCACAGAAACTGGGATATAGGGGTGTCATCTCTTTTGATGTTTACATTTCAAAGAGATGGTTCCCAAGTACTTGAGAAGACATCCCTGGATCATAAAGCTAATGAAAGGCCTATCTAGGCTTCAGAAGGATTTACATAAATTTCAAAGAGAGGAAAAAGTACATACAAGTTTTCAAAAGTTATAATTACAAATAAATGCTCCCTGATTTTAAATTATATTTGGAAGCTAAAGTAATCAAAACAGTATGGTACTGGCATAAAAACAGAACTATAGACCAGTTAAACAGAGTAGACAGCCCAGAAATAAATCTAAACCTAATTTAATTAACTAAATTTTGGCAAGGGTCCCAAGAGGACAGAATGGGGAAAAAATAGTCTTTTCAATAAATGGTGCTGGGAAAACTGGATTTCCACATGCAAGAAAATGAAATTGGACCCTTATCTTACACATATTAGAAAATCAACTCAAAATGGATAAAAGATCTAAATGTAAGACCTGAAGCCGTTAAACTCCTAGAGGATAAGAGAGGGTAAAGCTCTTTGACATTGGCCTTGGTAATGATGGTTTGGATATTACACCAAAAGCCTAGGCTACAAAAGCAAAAATAAGTAAGTGGGACTACATCAAACTAAAAAGTTTCTGTACAGCAGAGGAAGCAATTAACACAATGAAAAGGCAATGTACAGACTGGGAATAGATATTTGCAAACTGCATATCTAGTAAGGGGTTAATATCCAAAATTTATAAAAAACTCTTACAACTCAATAGCAGAAAAACAAATAACCCAGTTAAAAAATGAGCAAAGGATCTAAACATATTTCTCCAAAGACGACGTAAAAATGGGCAACAGATCCATGAAGAAGTGTTTAACATCACTAACCATCAGGGAAATGCAAATCAAAACTGCTATTGAGATATCACCTTATAACTGTTTGGATGGGTGTTATCAAAAATATGAGAGTGACAAATGTTGGCAAGGGTGTGGAGAAAAGAAACAGTACACCGTTGGTGGGAATGGAGATTGGTGCAGCCTTTAGGAAAAAGTGCATGGAGGTTTCTAAAGAAGTCAAAAACAGAACTTCCAGGCCGGGTGTGGTGGCTCATGACTATAATCCTAGTACTTTGGGAGGCCGAGGCAGGTGGATCACTTGAGATCAGGAGTTGGAGACCAGCCTGGCCAACATGGCGAAACCCCGTATCTGCTAAAAATACAAAAATTAGCTGGGTGTGGTGGTGGGCACCTGTAGTCCCAGCTACTTGGGAGGCTGAAGCAGGAGAATCATTTGAACTTGGGAGTCTGGTGTTGCAGTGAGCCGAGATCGCGCCACTGCACTCTAGCCTGGGCAACAGAGTGTGAGACTCCATCTCAAAAAAAGAAAAAAAAAAAAGAAAAGAAAAGAAAAAGAACTTCCCTATGACCCAACAATTCCCCTTCTGGGTATCCACCCAAAGGAGATGCAATCACCACCTTGTAAAGATATCTGCATTTTTATGTTCATTGTAGCATTATTCGCAATATCCAAGATATGGAAACTACCTAAGTGTCAATGAATGAATGGATAAACTGGTGTGTGTGTGTGTATGTGTATACAATAGACTATTATTCCACCCTAAAAAAGGAGATCTTGCCATTTGTCACAACATAAATGGACCTGGAGGACATTCTGCTAAGTGAAGTAAGACAGACACAGAAAGAAAAATATTACATGCTCTCATTTATATGTGGAATCCAAGAAAAAAGGTCAAATATGTAGAGAATAAAACAGTGGTTACCAGGAGTGGGGGTGGGGATGGGTAAGGAAATGGGGAGATGGAAGTCAGTGTATACAAAGGAGGAGATGTGTAGGATGAACAAGTCTAGAGATCTAACCTGCTAACCAGGACTACAGCTAATAAAATTGTATGCTAACTGGGGTTTTTGTTGTGTAAGTAGACTTTAGCTGCTGTCATCACACACAATAAGGTAACTGTGAGATGATAGATACGTTAATTTGCTTCACCAGAGTAACCATTTTACTATGTATCCCATAACATTATGTTGTAAACCTTAAATATACACAATAACTTTATTTTTTTTTTTTTATAAAAGATGAAGTAAATGCTCAAAGAAAATTTAGGAAGAGAGAAAAATCTCTTCCCTTGTTTCCAACAGGGAGAATCAGGCCTCTTATTTTCAATTTGCTTTGTCCCAGCAGCGTCCAGCTGCTCTCTCCCATATTTCTTTCCACGCTTGAGGGCTTAGGAGTCACTCTGATGCTTCTGTGTGCCGGTGGCATGGAAATATCAGGTAGATTGTGGCTCCATCTGCCGGGACACACTGTGCAGCCATAACCTATTTGGGTCTTGTCCCTTTCCTGAGGTTACAATCCAGGAAGTAGGGCACAGTTCTCCTAAATAGTTCCCCCAACTTACCTCCCGTTTTGCTGCTTTCTAGGGGCTCTGACTCAGAAGCAGGACTTGGGGCTCCCCTCTCAGGGACCCTGCTTTGCACTTCCTCAGCAATCCTTTTTTTCTTTCCTCTCCTTTCAGTCCAAGGTAAGTTCTATTCTTGAGGGTAGGATGGAAAATCCTGCTTTTACTACTAGAATCTCAGCTCCAAGACCTGTCTTGTTCACTGCTGGATCACCACTTTCTAGCTCTGCGCCTAGCACAGAGAAGGCAGGCAATAAACGAGTGTCAAATGAATAACAGTTCTTTTGGACATTTTGTATGGGCCCTGAGTCCTCTTCATTCTAAGACTGGACTGGAGGACCACATTGCTTTTGTTTCATCCTCCCCTGAGACAGTGAGCACAGATTAATTCATTTGCTTGAAGGAGGTGAAGGAAATGAATTACCAGGATGGTAAGTGGCTCAAAAACACTATATTCCCCGAATTTGTAATGTTTATAAACACAAGCAAATCAGACAGGCACCCATCATTCATCTTGGTGAATTTTTACAGAGTTATCTGCTGGGAGTTTGGGATTAAACTTTGGGAGAAATAACATCTTTTCTAACCTGTTTGTCCTTAACAAATGTGGTACACTCAAGAATTTGAATTTTGCTTTGAAGAGGAAAAAATGTTAAAAAAGAAAATAATGGATTATTTTTATGTAATGCATTTGGGCACATACATTTCACCCTTTAAATCAATCTTGTACACAAGGATGTCAAACTTAATCCATTTAATGTTTTTCCTGTCCTACACATAAATGTTGTGATCTGTTTTTATTCTAAAAAGTATAACAGATAAAATGATGGCAACGCAAGTTTATATTAAGTGTTTTTTCCCTCCAGGAAGTTGTAACTATGAATCTGTTTTCTTCAGCTAGACAGATCACTCCAGTTGGTCTTTTATAATCCCATAAAGCTTGGGTATTATTTTATTTATGAAGCATAATTTCTTTGGCAGCTTAAGATTTTGTGACTCTCTCTTTTTAATCAGCATGCATTTTCATAGGATTATAAAGACATAATTAGTCAGCAAATAAAGGCTTTTTTTAAACTTAAAAAATTGCTATAAATGACAGGGCTTTACTGGCTTATATCCTTTTTGTTATTTTATTGATTTTCTACTCATAGGAGCAGGCCTCTACATGATATCGTTTAATCTTGTGCTTTATATATAAGACTATAATTAGATGATAAAGAGTTTTGTGTGGGAATATGTTTGTCAGCATTTTTTAGCCTGTTTTCAGAGTATGTGAGAAATGCTTACATGCATTTTTATACACCCTGAACATGCGTTTCGTATGGACCGATTAAGCAGGGTACATTACACATGCAATCTTGGTCCTGGCAGATACTCACTTTATTCTTTGCTGCTATAACTCAAGGGCAAAAAGCAGGGCAGTTTTGCCAATCAAGGACTTTGCCATTGGGTCCTATTTTCTCTGACATCTTCCAGATACTTCCAGGTGCTTCTTCCTACCTTGTTTATTGTGGCCCAGCACACACAGATGGTCAAAATGAGCTTTACTAGATAGAGGCTGAGCTCATTTTAGGACACCCAGTTTATACAATTTTGGTGTATTACAAATACAATTCATTTTTTTTTTTTTTTTCTAGCTTAGCAGACTATAGGCACCTTCTAAAACTATTTAGAATGTTCTCCATTGCTTTTTTATCTGGAGGTGCGTTAATTAAGTCCCAACTTTTGAAGTCATAGTTTGTAGGTTGAAACTGTGCACGCATCTACTCACTTGAGCTACAATATTTACATCTCCTTTCAAATACCTAAAAGAGAGGTCTTTGTTGGGTTCTAAGTACATTGTCTTCACTAATTTGACAGGTGTTCCCTTAGCTCTTCCTGTCTTTGAAATATTGATTTTTCTAAAACTGCTTTCTATAACTTATGACATAGGCCCTGCTGTCTTCTATTCTGTATCCTGATACTCTAGTCTTAGTTATTTTTCTGCATCTTAGTTTATTCTAGACAATTTATTTCCTTGCACTTGCATTTATCCTTTCTTGCTTTTCTTTTTTCTTTTTTTTTTCTTTTTCTTTTGTAGATGGAGTCTTGCTTTGTTGCCCAGGCTAGAGTGTAGTGGTGTGATCTGGGCTCACTGCAACCCTTGCCTCTTGGGTTCAAGTGATTCTCCTGCCTCAGCCTCCCGAGTAGTTGGGACTATAGGTGCCCACCACCATGACCAGGTAATTTTTGTATTTTTAGTAGAGATGGGGTTTTGCCATGTTGGCCAGGTTGGTCTCAAACTCCTGACCTCAGGTGATCTGCCACCTTGGTCTCCCAAAGTGCTGGGATTACAGGCGTGAGCCACTGCGCCTGGCCTCTTGAATTTTCCCCCTGTTGTCTTCTTTTTCTCTTTTTGAAAATTTTTATTTTGTTTAAAAAAATTTCTCCTTAGGTCATTCTCACAGGCTTTCTGCCCTGCGTATCAATTTTTAGCACCCTGACAGTATTCCCCGGACCCTCACCCCTTCACATTGCCCAGATCTTCCCCGGAATGTAGCGGTGAGCTTTCTTCTCCTCAGCCCAGACTGTACAGTATTCTGGACTTTATAATGTTCCATAACCGTTATTCAGTGGTTTAGAACACACATGTTTTTAGTCATTCAAAAGCCTTTTTCATTTTTAGCTAAACTTTTAATTTTGAGGTAACTGTAGATTCAGTTGTAAGAAACAGTACAGAGCAATCCTACATACTCTTTACTGAATTTCCCCGATGGCAACAGCTTGTAAAACTAGAGGACCATATCACAACCAGGGTATTCACAGGGCAGTCAAGATACAGAACATTTCCATTGCATCGGTGAGCTCAAGGGAGGGCCTTCTCTCAACGTTGGCTCCGGCTCACGGTCCCTCGCACCATGAAGGATGCAGAAGGAACCAGACCCTGGCCCTGCAGCCCTGCTCCAGTTCAGGGTAGAAGTGGGAAGTGCCACAAGTAAGGCGTCTCTGAAGAGGAAGTAATTGCCTTTTTTTTTTTTTTTTTTTCCTGAGGGATCAGAGAAGGGAAATAAAGGCAAACATAAATTAAAAATAAGAGACCGAATTCTTCCTGTTAAAAATAAGGGAAGAGGGCCGGGCGCGGTGGCTCACGCCTGTAATCCCAGCACTTTGGGAGGCCGAGACGGGCGGATCACGAGGTCAGGAGATCGAGACCATCCTGGCTAACACGGTGAAACCCCGTCTCTACTAAAAAATACAAAAAACTAGCCGGGCGAGGTGGCAGGCGCCTGTAGTCCCAGCTACTCGGGAGGCTGAGGCAGGAGAATGGCGTGAACCCGGGGGGCGGAGCTTGCAGTGAGCTGAGATCCGGCCACTGCACTCCAGCCTGGGTGACAGAGCGAGACTCCGTCTCAAAAAAAAAAAAAAAAAAAAAAAAAATAAGGGAAGAGACACCCCTCTACTCCCCTTTCTTCGAGCATTTACTTTAGAAAACTTGTAAATTCTTTCGCCGTCACTTTGAAATGTGAGTACATCTTTTAAAAAGTAAAATAAATCTTTTGCCAATTTTACAACCAAGGAATGCCTTTCTCAAGACTGGAAATCAACCTTTTTGAGTGTAACCATTCAAGGAAAGAAACACCCCTGTGTCCCAGGTTCTGTGGGAGGGTAGGAGCCTAATTTCAGCAGGCACCTTGCTCCAAAGCTTCCTCCTGTTATAAAGATGTGAGGAGTTTATTTTCCCTGTGTATAAAGCCTATTAACTAATACAGATGGTCACCCAAATTATGGGTAAAGTTAGGATAAACCGTGTGTGACACATGGTGCTATGAAGTCCTCTTAGGTGAAGAGTAGCTGTTGTTCATCCTGAGAACATCCATGTAATGGGCTGTATCTGCTTGGCTATATAAAGGAGGAACAATCTTTCTGTCTTTGCAGTCTCTTAGTGGATTGCTTGTGACGGGCATCGCATTCTGGTTTAATGCTTATTCAATAGTAAAACGATTTTCTTTCTCCTTTACCTTGGTGCAGAGGATTTCTAGGTTAGGAGATTTATTATTATTATTATTTTTTGAGACGGAGTCTCGCTCTATCACCCAGGCTGATGTGCAGTGGTGCGATCTTGGTTCACTGCAACCTCCGCCTCCTGGGTTCAAGCGATTCTCTTGCCTCAGCCTCCTGGGTAGCTGGGACTACAGGGGCACGCCACCACACCCGGCTAATTTTTTGTTGTTGTTGTTGAGGGGGAGTCTTGCTCTGTCGCCCAGGTTGAAGTGCAGTGGTGCGGTCTTGGCTCACTGCAAGCTCCGCCTCCCAGATTCACGCCATTCTCCTGCCTCAGCCTCCCGAGTAGCTGGGACTACAGGCATCCGCCACCACGCCTAATTTTTGTATTTTTAGTAGAGATGGGGTTTCAGCATGTTGGCCAGGCTGGAGATTTTGTTTTTAATTGTAATTTCCATAGCAGATTTCATGGAGGAGGTAGGGTCTGACCTTGGCTATGAAGGATGCTGCATACATATGTTATAGGCAATTGATTGAAAGATATGTAACATTTCTCATTTGTAGTTTAACCCACACATGGGACCCTGTTTTAGACAGGTGGCAGGGGGTCTGCCTGGAAATTAATTTTTTAAAAAATCAAAGTGAAATTCACACAACATATAATTAACCATTAAAAAATGTACAGTTCATTGGCATTTAGTACACTTACCATGTTGTGTAACTAACACCTCTGTCTAGCTCCAAGCTATTTTCATCACCCCCAAAGAAAACCCAACCCATGAAGGAGTCATTTCCTATTTCCCATTCCCCCAGCCCCTTCAAACCACCAATTTGCTCTCTCTGTGGATAGCAGCACTATTCATCACAGCCAAAAGGTGGAAGCAACCCAGGTTTCCATCAATGGATAAATGGACAAGCAAATTTGTGCCAGACACACACGATGCAATATTATTAAGCCGTAATAGGGAGTAAAGTACTGATGCATCCTAAAAGGTGGATAAACCTTGAGAACATTACACTAAATGCAAACCAGACCCCAAAGGTCACATATTATATACTTATATTTATATGAAATATCCAGACTAGGTAAAAACAATTTTTTTGAGGGTACATTTTAGCACATTTGGGAAGACATTATATGGTAGACTTTGAACCCTTATAGGGGATGGTGTGGAGTGTTTTCTGGAAAACAGAATTAGTAAAGCGGAAGAGGCAGGAAATAGAAAACTTAAGGGCTGGCGGATGACAGAGGAAGCAAGAGTTCACAGAAATCCCTTCGCTTGGCTTTCAACGTCCACCCTACCTGAGCAAGCTTGGGTCTCAGTGAGAAGCTTCTCTGACACCAGGGACTGGTCTCTGCCCGGTCCTGGATACACACCCTGCACAACTCTTGTAATAGTAACAGTCTAGTCCTCAGAGTCAAACATTTAGTTTAACTTTGGTGTTTGAAATGCCTTGAACGCAGGATCCAGCTTTCATTTTCCATTTTCACTCACTCTGGTAGCCTCCCTAGAAAGACTGCGTGGACAGCTTGAGGATACCTGTGCAGATCGTGATCCAAGGGACCACGTAGTTCTAGTTTGTAAATAAAGTTCATATATCCTTTTGTATTATTTTTGCTAATTATTTGCCTTTACCCAATGGCTTGAATGACTGAACTCTATTTTCAGGCTTAAATACTCCCTCCATACTGCTGTAACTGGCCAGATAAATGTGCCTACACCAGTAGCAAGCTCTCCACATCCCGTTCCTCTTTCTGTCTTCTCCTTACTTCATGCCCCCACTGCCTCCTTAGTTTTCAACTGCCAGTGCAAAGCACCCCAGCTTTCTCTAGGCTGTGCTCTGCTCCCTGACAGCTGCTGTCCTCTCCTCATCCCTCTCTTCTTCCCTTGCTTTCAACTTCCCAGCCAGTCTGTGAGTATTTGAGCACCTTCCAGCTGCTTCACTTTGCTGTGTCATTCCGGGGGCCATGTTGCACAGCCGCGGCACACTTGCATATCCATGGGGCCTCTTTTCTGAGCATGCTGGATGCATAGAAACTGGCGTTCCAGAAGTGTACAATTGAGTTTTTGACAAAGAGAAATTTTACAAACAAAATTGTGGCCGTACGAATTTTTTTTTTAATTATATTTTCCCATAGGCTTCGTAAAAGAGAGAGCACCTGACCTTAGCTATTAAATGTACAGTATTTAAAATATATGAATTAACAAAATTTTATTTGCTCACACCTTTAAGTGGGGTTAAATATACTAGATAATTGTTTTCTCCTTAACCAGATTGTCCTTAAGGGCAAAGAGTGCATGTCTTGTATTTCTTTAAAGCTTGCCCCATTTCCTTCGTCCCACCAGCTCCTTAGACTTAGTACTTAATGTTTTTGAACAAACAAATATCTAAGTAGGCAATCTTTTATTGACTTCATATCTTGTCTTGAAAAGGAATTGATTACTGTTACAATTCTCTTAAAATATGTGTTGAGTTCTGAGAATATACATTGCAAAGTTCAAGTTTGTTTTGACTTTCTAACTGTATAATCAGAGAGGAGTAACTCACTCAGGAATTACTGTTGTGAATGATAAGCTTTTCCTCTTGGATGTGAGGGCTGTGTTCAGATGAAAGACACTAATATGGAATACCAGCAATTACACAGTTTAAGGCAACTAAGTTACATCTATAGACCATATCACTTTACATGAATATAATACTTCTACTTCCATAAATAATTCTGAATGCTTGAAGAAAACACTGGTTTTTATTCCCCAAAATCGTTATCTTTGAAACCTCCTTAAATAGCCATAAGACTAGCAACTCATGCCTTGAAAAAGGTAGTTACTGATATCAACACTGTTTGAGAATTGGAAAAACATTTCCAGGACAAGCGCAGTGGCTCACACCTGTAATCCCAGAACTTTGGGAGGCTGAGGTGGGAGGATTGCTTGAGGCCAGGAGTTCGAGACCAGCCTAGGCTACACGGCAAGACCTTGTCTCAACAACAACAACAACAACAACAACAACAACAACAACAAAATTAGCCAGGCATGGTGGCATATGCCTATAGTCATAGCTCCCGGAAGTTTGAGGTTAAAATGAGCTATGATCTCACCGCTGCACTCTAGCCTGGGTGACAGAGCAGGACCCAGTTTCGAAAGAAAGAAAGAAAGAAAGACAGACAGACAGACAGACAAAGAAAGAAAGAAAGAAAGAGAAAAAGAAAAGAAAGAAAGAAAGAAAGAATTTCCATTCTCTTTGATAAATTCTCAGGGTTAATGACTAAGACAGAATCCATCCTTTTTTCAACTGTATGGTTCTATATGAGACCTTTGATAATTAAGCTATATTACTTTATTACCATACATTTGGATAGTTAGCAATCAATAAGTTTTACACTACCTATGAAAAATAATCTGATAATAAGATAAAAGTGTGCATAACTTATTTTCTGCTTCAGTACTTAACATAGTTACTGATTTCTTGTGGACTGTAGTTTTGTAATACTACGCTCTTTGGTGAAACAAAGTGTGCGATCATTTCTTATTTCTTTGTAATTATTTTTTTTGGCCCCACAGTTTGACTTTTGTTTCTTTTTGGCTTCTTACATCACTGTCCCACATTAAAAAAAATAATAGATTTTAAGATGTCTTTTGGCTTAAATTGCAAACAATTACATTTGAAAATTAACGAACCGAATGAAATTTAGTCCAGCCTATATGAAAAACAAAACTGTTGTCAGGGCGAGAATAGATGATTCATGATTTCACATTCTGCCACACCTTTTACAAATATTTTTCAAACCGTTGCCTTCAGAAAAATTCATTATACTAATCCATCAAGCTTCAGTTCCTTCTTAATTGTTTTTCTCAAATGTCTCTTCTCACTGGTGGCTTGGCGCCATCTCTCACTGCTGACCCTTCAGAAATGAAATGTGATGATATGCTGACATACTGGTGTCACAAGTTTGGTTACCTTTGAAAATCATTATCTTTGAAACTTCTGCAAGTAGCCACAAAATGAGTGACTCATACCTTTTTTATTTTTTCCAACTTTTATTTTAGATTCTGGGGAGTCCATGCGCAGGTTTATTACCAGGGTATATTGTGAGGGTATATATGCTGAGGATTGGGATACGAGTAATCCCATCACCCAGGTTCTGAGTATAGTACTCAACAGTGAGTTTTTCAACCCCGTTCCCCTCCCTCCTGTGCCTCATGCCTCAAAAGAGATGGTCATTAAAGTCAGTACTGTTTCAGAATTAGGAAAACATTTTCAGTTCTCTTTGAGAAATCCTAAGCGTCAATCTTAGAGCTTGAGGAAACAAACAGACAACCAGAATTCACCATTTTTTCAACTGTGTGTTTTTTCTGTGATACCTCTGAGTTTGGCTATGCTACCTTATTACTGTACTTGCATGTTGTAAGTGATCAATGAATGTTTTTAAAATTGAGTAGGGTATCTACGAGACACATTTAACTGCATAATTCCTGTCTAAATATGTCATGTATGTATTTTTTGTGTGTGACTCACTTCTGGAAAGGACTTCCCTGCTGTGGTTCTTCTGTTGAGATAATTCACACCTCAAAATATCATATGTAGTTCTGAATTTCTAGAGTTTTATTAGTTGTAAAGTGATTTTAGAAATGCACTCTGATTCTCAATGTTTGTCACGTGGTTAGAAATTTTGCTATGAATAATACATTTTCATTAAAATAAAGACTATTATGTTTTTCATGCCATATATATATATATATATATATTCAATTGCCCATTTGTTTCTCTATTTTCTTTCTTTCTTTTTTTTTTTTTCCGATATGGAGTCTCACTCTGCCACCCAGTCTGGAGGGAAGTGGTGTGATCTCTGCCCACTGCAACCTCTGCCTTTCAGGTTTAAGTGATTCCCCCATCTCAGCCTCCCAAGTAGCTGAGATTACAGGCATGCGCCACCACACCCCGCTAATTTATTTTTGTATTTTTAGTGGAGATGGGGTTTTGCCATGTTGGCCAGGCTGGTCTCAAACTCCCGACCTCAAGTAATCTGCCCACCCTGGCCTCCCAAAGTGTTGGGATTACAGGCGTGAGCCACCACACCTGGCCTGATTTTTTTCTATTGTATATTTCTAGCTGGGTATTCCATTGTTATATCAAAGTCAGTATACCTATAGCTTGCCATATTGTCTTTCCTTCTAATTCTGTTCTTCCTGCCAACTTTCCAATTTTTATTCCACCTTGAAATTTTAGAAATTTTGCTTAAACTGTCTTAACTCTTTAAAGTCTAAGAAGCCAAATCTTGTCTCCCAGATTTTTCACTCCTCCTGGGATTATTTCAGTACAGAAAAATTTCAATTTATTTTTAAATTGCTAAAGCAACCTTCTGACTTCATCTCTAGTTTCCATCTCTACCATTCCAATTCATCTGGCATACAGATGCATATTAATTTTCTTAGGCAAGTCTTGCATGTTTTCTTTTGCAATCCTTGATAGATTACTCCAAAGCCTAAGATTTCAAGAGTTCCCTGTGATCCTTAGGATGAGTCTGTACTCCTCAGAGAAGCTCTTGATGTGATTGTACATCGTCTCAGCCCAAAATCTTCTTAAGCTGATAAGCAACTTCAGCAAAGTCCCAGGATACAAAATCAATGTGCAAAAATCACAAACATTCCTATACAGCAATAACAAACAAACAGACAGCCAAATCATGAGTGAACTCCCATTCACAATGGCTTCAAAGAGAATAAAATACCTAGGAATCCAACTTACAAGGGATGTGAAGAAACTTTTCAAGGAGAACTACAAACCACTGCTCAACTAAATAAAAGAGGACACAAACAAATGGAAGAACATTCCATGCTCATGGATAGGAAAAATCAATATCGTGAAAATGGCCATACTACCCAAGGTAATTTATAGATTCAATGCCATCCCCATCAAGCTATCAATGACTTTCTTCACAGAATCGGAAAAAACTACTTTAAAGTTCATATGGAACCACAAAAGAGCCTGCATCACCAAGACAATCCTAAGCCAAAAGAACAAAGCTGGAGGCATCACGCTACCTGACTTCAAACTATACTACAAGACTACAGTAACCAAAACAGCATGGTACTGGTACCAAAATAGACCAGTGGAACAGAACAGAGCCCTCAGAAATAATACCACACACCTACAATCATCTGATCTTTGACAAACCTGACAAAAACAAGAAATGGGGAAAGGATTTCCTATTTAATAAATGGTGCTGGGAAAACTGGCTAGCTATATGTAGAAAGCTGAAATTGGATCCCTTCCTTACACCTTATACAAAAATTAATTCAAGATGGATTAAAGACTTAAATGTTAGACCTAAAACCATGAAAACTCTAGAAGAAAACCTAGGCAATACCATTCAGGACATAGGCATGGGCAAGGACTTCATGTCTAAAACACCAAAAGCAATGGCAACAAAAGCCAAAATTGGCAAATGGAATCTAATTAAACTAAAGACCTTCTGCACAGCAAAAAAAACTACCATCAGAGTGAACAGGCAACCTACAGAATGGGAGAACATTTTTGCAATCTACTCATCTGACAAAGGGCTAATATCCAGAATCTACAGATAACTTAAACAAATTTACAAAAAAAAAATCAACCCATCAAGAAGTGGTTGAAGGATATGAACAGATACTTCTCAAAAGAAGACATTTATGCAGCCAACAGATACATGAAAAAATGCTCATCATCACTGGCCATCAGAGAAATGCAAATCGAAACCACAATGTGATACCATCTCACACCAGTTAGAATGGCAATCATTAAAAAGTCAGGAAAACCAGGTGCTGGAGAAGATGTGGAGAAATAGGAACACTTTTACACTGTTGGTGGGACTGTAAACTAGTTAAATCATTGTGGAAAACAGTGTGGCAATTCCTATACTGTTTGACCCAGCCATCCCATTACTGGATATATACCCAAAGGATTATAAATTATGCTGCTATAAAGACATACGCACACGTATGTTTACTGCGGCACTATTCACAATAGCAAAGACTTGGAACCAACCCAAATGTCCATCGATGATAGACTGGATTAAGAAAATGTGGCACATATATACCATGGAATACTATGCAGCCATAAAAAAGGATGAGTTCATGTCCTTTGCAGGGACATGGATGAAGCTGGAAACCATCATTCTGAGCAAACTATCACAAGGATAAAAAACCAAACACCGCATGTTCTCACTCATAGATGGGAACTGAACAATGAGAACACTTGGACACAGGAAGGGGAACATCACACACCGGGGTCTGTTGTGGGGAGAGGGGAGGAATAGCATTAGGAGATATACTTAATGTAAATGACGAGTTAATGGGTACAGCACACCAATATGGCACATGTATACATATGTAACAAACCTGCATGTTGTGCACATGTACCCTAGAACTTAAAGTATAATAGAAAAAAAAAAAGAGTCTCCAGGAGATCTCCAGGAGATCTTACTATGTTGGCCACTTTGGTCTCAAACTCCTGACCTCAAGCAAGCCTCCTGCCTTGGCCTCCCAAAGTGTTGACATTACAGGCATGAGCCACTGCACCCAGCCCCAGCTGCTTCACGTTTATGTTAATACTTGGTATTGTCTTTTTAATTTCCATTTGCTGGTGGGTATAAAATGCTATAATATTGGAGCTTTAGTTCACAGCTTCATGAGTTTTTTACTGGCCTCTTTGGCCCATATTGAATTATTATCTGTGAGTTCCCATGGCACTTATCATCTGTGCTACTGACTACTTTTAGTTGTATGTGATATTCTGATGCCATTGAATTATTTCAAGAGTATCTCCCACATCTCCAGATGGGCTGTACCTTCTAGAAGGGAATATTTGTCTCTTATTGTTTACTGTCTGGAGTGCTTAGCCAAGCACTGGGCCCAAATTGATTGCTTCAGACCAGAGCTAAAAACTGCAAGGTTAGACCTTCTGAATTAGAAGTGTACTCATTTTTGTTAAGTCCACAAAGATTAAAAAATTCCAAAATGTAGATGGGTGCATTCACATGACTTTATCGAAGATGAGCAAAAACATTCCCTAAATATCCTGCTGGCTTTTATTTTTTCTAGTGTAAAAAGATGAGTATTGTTGAAATACATCTCCTTGTCTTCATGGCTTTTGCAAAGTTTGACTCTATACATTGCATCAGTTATCCAGTGTACATGACCAAGGTTAAATGGTTCTTGGTGCTTTATTTGTCTTAGTTTTTG